>NC_133329.1:146290715-146442573 GCF_042186555.1 Aquarana catesbeiana | reverse complement strand
TCTCCCTCTCTCTCCCTCTCCCTCCCCATCTCTCCCTCTTTCTCTCTCTTGAGCAGGTTGCTTGTGCTCCCTGCATGTATTTTCCTAATGTTCAGGTGATAATTTGTTGAAAGTTTTTTTTTTTTTACATTTTGATCTCATAGTATTATCCAGTGCAGTAATCCCATTACCAAATGTCCTCCAATAACAAACGTTCTTTGGGCTTCTAACCTGTGTTCGCTTGATGTGTTTACAAGTTCTATGACCCAAAGCCACTGCAGTTTACCTAATGCTGATATTTGCAAATTAACATTTGTACAAAAAATCTCAACCCTTCATGAATTTCATTAGCTTTTAACATTATGTTCATTCAAGAAAAAATTTACATCCTGGTACTTTGAATTTTCATGCCACTGCGGTTGAAAATGATAGTCGAAGTGACCTAAAAATGAAAATTTTCAAATGAAATGCTAGTAGTCTATGGTCAGCTTAATATTGACATATTCCGACTTTGAGAGTTGGTTACATTCATACAGTCAAACCAATAATTTTGTTAACACATGTCATGACAAAAGTTTCCTGTAATTGATAATAAAAAAAAACTCTGAATCATCTCTCAGCTGGAGAACAGATAATAATGTTCCCTGTATGCTTCTAGGAGAAGCTGTGTGGGATTGTTCTTAGAGTGTGTGATTCAGCAGACCACTCATCATAGTAACACTGGTGGGTGTGGAATCTTTGGAGAAAGTAGCCGGCAGGAAGAGGCCAGCATATTTAGTGTCCTGTATCATAGTTGTTTAAATGGGTCCTCAAGACCCTAAAACATTTCGGAATCCCTCTGGGTGAATGGTAATCTTTGGAAATATGACGTTTTTAGCTGCAGTTAGCCATAATTAAAAGTTCTCACACAGTTGCTTGGAATAAAAAGATACAGCTAGTTCATGTGAAAAATATGCGTGTGATTATCAGTTGTAGCATGAAATAATGTGATGAACAGTGACTTCTTGTCTCCAGAAATGTTTATGTAGCACTGTCTTAGTTTAATAGTCGGGTAAATGTTGTTTGCTCCCTGTAGGCAAAGGAGAAGGGGTTAATTGTGTTAGGAGCTGTGCAGTGTCTCACAGATTAAGGTACTTATATAGCGCCGCCAATTTATGCAGCGCTTTACATATACATTGTACATTCACATCAGTCCCTACCCTCAAGGAGCTTGCAACCTAAGGTCCCTAACTCACATTCATATACTAGGGCCAATTTAGACAGAAGCCAATTAACCTACTAGCATGTCTTTAGAGAATGGGAGGAGACCGGAGTACCTGGAGGAAACCCACGCAGGCACAGGGAGAACATGCAAACTCCAGCCAGGTAGTGTTGTGGTTGGGATTCGAACCAGTGACCCTTTTTACTGCTAGATTACTGGTCTGCTGCTTTCCCCTGTCTTCTGGAGAGTTCTAGAAGTTTAGTGGGAAGAAGAGCAGAACATTTATAGGTCTCCAGCCAATCCCTAGGGTAGGGGGTTTGGTGTGGGGCTGGAAGGTGAAAGGAAAGCCCATAAATACTCTGAGGCCTGGAAGCAGAGACCAGGGTTCAGCTGTCTGGAGGTGACCTCTGTGCTGGAGGCTCTGCCCATAGGTCAGCGAGGAGAAGAGGGAGAGAAATCGATCCAATTCAGCATTAAGGTCTCAGCTAGGCTTAGCTGAGGACGCACCAGAGCAGGAGTTGGCTTGAGCCAGCATGGAGGAGAGAGACAGGAGATCTGGTGTTAGGAAGCTCCATGTGGGACTGAGTAAGTACTTCATTCAGCCTTCTTTACAAGAGAAGTGACTGTGGAGTACAATACCTCACAAGTTAGGACCAGGTGCAGCCGGGAATTATGCAAGTTAACCAGTGGCACACCACTTCTCAGTGACTGAACTTAGTGCAGCCAGGTGCAGTGCAAGACAGCCAGGCGCTGTGCTACTACTATTTCTTCTTTTATTACAATTTTCACTTTCACTTGCAGTCTGTTACAGAACAGCCAGAAACTTGCCAGTCCTCAATTTTGTACAGCTTTGCAAGTTTTCAACAGTTTGGAGTATCCCATATTTCCATCCCTATCCAGGTTCATTGTTCCCAAACTAAAAATGCCAAAAATAAAACCCTAGACTGTTTGAGCCTGAGGAAGAGTGCAGAAAACACTGTGTGCCTGGCTGTCAGTGTTGTAAGGGGGAAATAGGCCCAATTACCAGCGGCTCCGTTGGGGATAGTGCTGGCTATAGATATTTTAAGGCTATGTTCAGTAAGATAATGCAAGGGGAGCAAAGTGTTCTATCCAAAGCAAGTCACAATACTATTTATACCTGACTGATTTTTTCAAAAAAGAGAGTTACTTCACTTTAAACTTGATTCTTCTTGTAGAACTTCTGAAACCATGCTGAAAGTGTTGCACTTTGCTCTAGTGTTTTCAAATTGATAATATACTATGTAGGCTTACCAAGAAGGAATTTTCTAAAAGAATAGCAATCCCCCTTGTTTAGGCTCCATCTTCGCAATGGCATGGAAGGACCTTGTATAGATGAGCAGTAGGTTTTATTCTCACAATGCAAAATTAGATTTAAAAAATGTCTATAGTACTCTTTTTCCTTTCCTCATCACATGAAAATTCATTTATTTTGCGCACCATCCATGTGAAATATACCACATTTTTAAATTTTTTGTTTTTATTAGTCAAATTTGGATTTTTTAAAACGGGGCTCTCCAAATTACGGCCTTCGAGCCATTTCTGGCCCACTACAAGATCTTATCTGGCCCACAGCTAGGGCAGTGGCATATCCTCATTGAGGATGCAGGTCAGCAGAGATTGCTTTGACCTGATGCTAGGAAGACTCTAACGGGGAACCGAGCAAGGAACGAGCAAATCCTAATGTAAAGGCGGACTTATTCATTTACAAAACTAATTTTTTTCTGTCCCATTTAATATTTATAAAACATACGCTGTAGCCCTTCTGCTGAAAAGTTTGCCTCGCAATATTTTTAAAAGTTGAACTCTAGGAAGATGTAAAATAAATCCTCTAATGTAATATTCAATAAAATATTTAATTCACTTTTAATGCACCTGTTATAAGTACCAGATTTTGTCTGATCAGCTTGCACAATGGAGTTTAAAATGGGAGAAGGAAGGCCAACATTAGGTGCCAGCCAGGGTCTGTGGCATGCACATGTGCTGACAAGAAAGATGTTGGTTGGAGGAAAGAAGCCAAAACTAAAGGGATTACTTCATCAAGTAATTATTATACAGGATTTACAGTGAGGGAAAAAAGTATTTGATCCCCTGCTGATTTTGTTCGTTAGCCCACTAACAAAGAAATGATCAGTCTATAATTTAAATGGTAGGTTTTTTTTAACAGTGAGAGACAGAAAAATAACAAAAATATCCAGAAAAACGCATTTCAAAAAAGTTATAAATTGATTTGCATTTTAATGAGTGAAATAAGTATTTGATCCCCTATCAATCGGCAAGATTTATGGATCCCATGTGTCTTCTATACAGGTAACAAGCTGAGATTAAGAGCACTCTCTTAAAGGGAGTGCTCCTAATCTCAGGTTGTTACCTGTATAAAGGACACCTGTCCACAGAAGCAATCAATCAATCAGATTCCAATCTCTCCACCATGGCAAAGACCAAAGAGCTGTCCAAGGATATCTGGGACAAGATTCTAGACCTACACAAGGCTGGAATGGGCTACAAGACAATCGGTAAGAAGCTTGGTGAAAGGGTGACAACAGTTGGTGCAATTATTTGCAAATGAAAGAAACAAAATAACTGTCACTCTTCCTTGGTCTGGGGCTCCACGCAAGATCTCACCTTGTGGAATTTCAATGATCATGAGAACGGTGAGGAATCGACCCAGAACTACACGAGAGAATCTTTTCAATTATCTCAAGGCAGCTGGGACCATAGTCGCCAAGAAAACAATTGGTAACACACTACGCCGTGAAGGACTGAAATCCTGTAGTGCACGCAAGGTCCCCCTGCTCTTGAAAGCATATGTATGGGCCTATTTGAAGTTTGCTAATGAACATCTGAATGATTCAGAGGAGAACTGGGTGAAAGTGTTGAGGTCAGATGAAACCAAAATCTAGCTCTTTGGCATCAACTCAACTTGCCGTGTTTGGAGGAGGAGGAATGCTGCTCATGACCCTAAGAGCACCATCCCCACTGACAAACATGGAGGTGGAAACATTATACTCTGGGGGTGTTTTTCTGCTAAGGGGACAGAACAACTTCACCACATCAGAGGGAAGATGAGCGGGGGTCATGTACCATCAAATCTTGGGCGAGAACCTCCTTCCCTCAGCCAGGGTATTGAAAATTGGTCGTGGATTGGTATCCCAGCATGACATTGACCCAAAACACACAGCCAAGGCAACAACGGAGTGACTCAAGAAATAGCACATTAAGGTCCTGAAGTGGCCTAGCAAGTCTCCAGACCTTAATCCAAACGTGCCAAACGTCAGTCTCGAAACCTTTAAGACTTGGAGAGGATCTGCAAAGAGGAGTGGGACAAAATCCCTCCTGAGATGTGTGCACACCTGCTGGCCTACCTCTGTGATTTCCAACCAGGGTTTTGCCACCAAGTACGAAGTCCTGTTTTTCAATTAATAACTTTTTTGAAATGCGTTTTTCTGGATTTTTGTTGTTCTGTCACTCACTGTTAAAATAAACCTACCATTAAAATTATAGACTGAGTATTACTTTGTAAGTGGGCAAATGTACAAAATCAACAGGGGATCAAATACTTTTTTCCCTCACTGTATATAGTGCCAACAGTTTGTGCAGCGCTTTACAAAATAAATACAGTTAAGTGCAATACAATTCAAGACAAGAGGGTTAGGAGGGCTCTGATCATGAGAGTTTACAATCTAAAGGGTTGCTGTTACTCTTTCATTGTCCAGTAGTCAGTAGATGGCTGTGCAAACTGGCAGAGATGCCTGGATCACAAAATGGCCACACAGGATTGCAAACTGTAACAAATAAAAAAACTTTCCCATTTATTTTTTTTCATGTATTTGGCTACTTGCCTGGAGTTCAGCTTTAAGAGATGGAAATATTTTAAAGATTTAGGTCGTAAGTGCCCATTGACATTATTGAAACTGATTTAAAATATTTTGGTGTCTATAGTAACTTTTTTAGGGGTCATTGCTCATGTTACTGCTTTAGTTCTGAATTTGAAACAATGCAGAGGTCATCAACACTCCAAAAAATTGTTTTACTAGCGTACAGTAAAAACATCTTATTACAGGGTTAAACCAACACTTCCGGGCTGTGCAAGGCCACTTCTTCATGGTAACATAGTGTCATACTGACATTTTAGTTTAATTGATATAGAAGTTGAACCCTACTTATTTTATAATAATTGGCATCGTGTATATAAATAAAAGTCTAAAATATAGACTTTTTGTGTTTCCTTATAGCAACCCCCTTAGCTTTTCCTTTTTCATTTTCTTACATAGGCTAGCTGAGAGTGATTGACAGCTCCCAGGCAACACTGGTTTCCTTAAAAGTAAGCTTTTTTGGCCATACTTCTCTCCTGGGTCACAGGAGTGCACTTACCTTTGCTCTTTTGTGATCCAAAGTCAGCTATAGCAGGCTAAAAACTGCTGTCAGCCGACATCACAGAAACTGGTTCAGGAAAGATCCTAACCATATTGGTAGGCTCCACCCAACTGCCTGATTGTCAGAAGCTGGACTTGAACCAGGGACCTCTGCTGTGTCTGCCGAGGGCTCTTCTTGCTAAGCCACCTGAGATGCTGGACAGCACCCTGTCTGATCCATTGGACAACACTGTCTTGTGCCTTGATTTCTACTGAACCTTGAACTCTTTGCTCCTCTCATGAATTAACTGATTTAAGCCATGTCTCTAAAATTCATGGTTGCCAGATTATTGTGCTTCATAGATTATTCTGCCCGCTGCCTCAAACTACCACTATTGCTACTTGGAATCAAGCTTGGCTAGTGACCCTGACTACGAAACTTTTCTCCTGCATTGACCATGGCTTGTGACCCCGACTACGAAACTCTTCTCTTGCATCAACCTTTTCTTGTGACACCGATCTAGCGGTTCAGACAATTCAACATCCTAAAGAACTTAGAACTGTGCTTGGCCTGACCTTTATTGGCCATTGGTCTCTACTCACTACAGTTATTCTCCTAACACTGTTTGATAGCTTGTTACGGCTCTCAGCATGTGGCTCAGTTCTCAGGCTTGGAGCCGGTAGGGGAAAGCTGCAGCATCACACCATTGCTACAGCATGGAGGTGAAAATGTATGTTTATTTGAAAACCCCAAACATCTCCTTTTCAACGAAGACATTTGTTATACATTAAGCTTAATGCCACGTACACACAGTCAGATTTTCCGATGGGAAATGTTCGATGTGAGCTTGTTGTCGGAAAGTCTGACCGCGTGTATTCTCCATCGAACATTTGCTGTTTGAATTTCCACACACAAATAAATGTTTGGGAGCAGGTTCTCAAATCTTCCGACAACAAAACCTTGTACGTCACCGCGTTCTCACGTTCGGAATTTTGGGACAACATTTGTGTGATCGTGTGTATGCAAGACAAGTTTGAGCCAACATCCTTTGGAAAAAAATCCATGGTTTGTTGTTGGAAAATCCGATCGTGTGTACGGGGCATTACTTTCTTTATTCACACATTGTCCATTTGATGTTACTAGACCTCGATGCCTACTTGTAAGACTCATTGAACATAAAATTTGCAGAAAGACGTCATGGTTTTGGTGTATTTTACGGGAAAAGTGTTTGCTGGTTTCGCTCACGCCAACTTCACAGCATCACAATGCTAGCTCTTGTCCTTGAAACAACTCATTCTTTCATCCATCTCACCCCTTTTAGTGATGTGATTTTGATGCATAATCACAATGCTTAAAGCCTTTAGCTTTTGAACTGTTGTATGCTTCCTCAGAACAACATTTTATATAGAAACTTAGAAGTGCCATAGCTGACCTGTGATGTGTAAGCCAAGTTAATCCTCAGAAAAGTTCTCCTATGCAATAATTACGTCAAACAATCACTTTCATTTGGAGTTAACCATTTTTTATTTTTTTTTTACAGAGGTTGAAGTTTGAAATTGCAGAAGTGATGACAGAAATAGACAATTTAACGTCTGTAGAAGAAAGGTAAGCATTTTATTAAATTAGGTTATTGTCTTTTAATGTTGGGGTATTGTTGCAAAATCTTTGTACAAGTGACTCACTTGTGTTATTACAAGCATTTGATTAAAGAACGCCTATCAACAAAATATAATTATTCTGGCACTGGAAGCTCCTGCTTTATTGTGGTCTGATTCAGCAGTCGGCCACCACAGGGATCTGTTCAAAAAGATGATATATTCACATGCGAAGAATGGATAACCAATGCAGCTAGCATAGTCATCACTGGGGAGAAATGTCCCTCTAAAGCCAGGATAGGCATCAGGAATTGGGAAAGGATAATCAAATTAGGCATTTGTTACAGACAAAAAATAATTCAACTTGTATATGAGACAATAAATTCCAAATAATATCATTTGTTCACTTATAGTCATTACATGTAAATACATTTTTCTGCAGTATTAGATAAAATAACCACCATTTTAGTGTTTAATCTTCTATGGACATTTATCTATGCAAGTTTAGACAGCAAAGCAATGCCAGGAGTAAACCATAATGTACTAAGGGCAACCAATATGAATCCATTTTTTACTATTCTTGCTTTATTAAAAAGCTTTTTGACTGGTAACTAAGGATTATTGCATTGTAGACCTAGTGCTGTGCACCTTGTATCACCTAATAATGTTTTCCTAGTTCTTAGGGGTGTGTTGTAAGGGATGAACCTTATGCCACGTACACACGATCGAACTTTCCGACGGGAAATATTGGTTGTGAGCTTGTTGGCTGACAGTGTGTATCTTTCATCGAACATTTGTTGTCGGACTTTCCGCCAACAAATGTTGGCTAGCAGGCTCTCAAGTTTTCCGCCAACAAAACTTTGTTGTCGGACTTTCCGATGGTGTGTACACAAGTCCGTCGCACAAAAGTTCACGCGTGCTCAGAATCAAGCAGAAGGAGCCCAAAGGGTGGCACACTAGCTATTGAACTTCCTTTTTATCGGCTCGTTGTATGTTTTGTACGTCACCACGTTCCCACGTTCGTAATTGGTAGCCAACATTTGTGTGACTGTGTGTATGCAAGACAAGTTGGAGCCAACAATCTTTGAACAAAAATCCACGGTTTTGTTGTCGGAAAGTCCGATCGTGTGTTACGGGGCATTAGAGTTGCAATAGATTCACCACACAGTCGCTGACCAATCATTCAGATTTATATAGCATGTTATCAGTCGGTCTTCTCCCACCACATTCACCTGTTTCAGGTGATTCTTTAATATCTGGATCTTCTTTATTTCATGCCAAGTATTGCTTTCAGTAACATTTTGCTGCATTTTTAGGGCCAATTCACACCAGCTACTGCGTTATAAAGCCGCTGCATGAGAGTCAGATGTAGTCAGATTACCACACAGCCAGCATCTTCAAAAGGATAGGTCAGCAAATGCCATGCTATTCTTACAACAGATTTGATTTAACCCATACTTTGATTAATTTGTTTAATGCAGGGTTTGGAAATAATTGTAAAATTATTCTATATATTATTCTATATTCATTTAAAATATTTCTGAATTGATGATTATTCTAACACAGGTGGTGCCAGCATACTCTGTATAATTTGGTTGTTTTGTGATAGAAGCATCAACCCTTTGGGGAAATAAACCAGGAAGACATTTTAAGTTGCCAGGGAAGTAATTAATACTGGAAAATCAATGACAATCAATATGACTGTCTAAACTAACATTTGGTCCAGATGGGCACTAATTCACTGATTGCTATTAGTAATTGAAAAACAGCAACTGTATTTAAAGCATAATTGAAATTGTATGCTGCAAAGGAGATTTAGGTAGATAGGAATGGCTCTTGATTATTTCCCTAGTTCCAAATGTTCCCCTTGTCAGCTTGCCACATTGCAATTAAAATGTGGATCATGGGTGATAAATACACCCTTAAGAGTAACATTACCTTTTTGCAGACAACCAAATTGTCCTTTTCATACGCGTATAGTTTTAATGCGCTGAAATGGAGGACCCTTTTTGTTCCTATGGCTTATAAGAGTAGTAGTATTTCAAACCCTTTGATTAGCAAGACCCGCTAAACTTTATCAGACAGTCAACACCCTATTGTCACTTCTAGCTCATGTAACGCAGTGATTATCCCAAAATGCCTGTAACAACTTGGGAAACGACGGAAAATTGGATTTCACATTACATTAGTATTTTAGCTTGCTGAAGAGCCATGATTAGAATTATGAGGGAACCAATTAATGTTCTATTCTAAGTCCTTCTCATGATGGTCCTCGTGCAGTTTTGCCGGCAGGCGAAGACGACAGCCAAGAGTCTGATATGGTATTATGTATGCAATATTTGGTGGGATGTGCTTTAGAACAGGATATTGGAGTACCTCCAATTTATTAAAAAAAAAAAAAAAAAAAAACGCCATTCAATGAAACATTTGACTGGAAAATATGTCACGGGTTATCATTTAAGTAATATGTTTTAGGCTAGAAAAAAATGTATAACTTGTATGACTGTGTTTAGGGCTTTCTATATACCATATTATTATTTTTTTTTTGAGTCCTATGAAATAAATCCTTGAATGTATTCTATTGTTTAAAATGGGCTTCACTCTCACTTTTGGTATTTTATTAATTTTATTTAAGAAAACTGAAATGAATGTCTAAAGGAATTACTCTTTTATTTAAAGGGCAATAGAATGCAGTAATCTGTATCATCCAATCAAAGATTTTTGAACTTGCATATATATCATTTACTGACAAAGGATGATTTCCTATGTTACTTGAGTAGCACTGAATTTGAGTTGACTTGGGTTAGGCATGTTCATGCTTGTTGCTGTTTGCTGGTTAAAGAATTTGAAATAAACTGAGTTACATGCTCAAGGAAATATTTTATTAAAGAGATATGCCAAATGTGCAGGCATCCTTCTGAAAATGCTTGGTGTCTTTCTGCCATGCTCCTCTCTGGCCTTCAGTCCCTCCTGAGCCGTGGCTCCAGAACAAGTATACAGACCTAAAGTACTGAGGCCAGAGACAGCCACGCGACATGTTTGGTTTTTTTTTTCCTTTTAAGCAAGCAAATAATGGCAACTAACAGTTTTTGCAGTTTGGTGCACAATTGTTTACGTGTTTTTTCAAAAAAGGCTAATATTCAGTATCAGTTGCTATATATTAACAATTTATAGTTGACAAATTTTTAAGTGGAACTCCAGTTAAAACATTTTTTTTTAGTTTTGGATACTGTAGAAAGGGTAAGAGCTCCAGCTTGTTTATTGCCTTGTGTGTCCTCTCAAGGAGTCACTTTTGTCATTGCCATCGCAGGATATAGTGAGGAAAAATCCAGAATTTTATGTCTGTCAGTGGAATAAGTGTAGACTGGATTTCTATGTGTTTTAAAAGTGGCATGTCTCCTACCTTTTGGGTCTTTGAGATAGTGAGTGGGGGGAAATCTGGATGGGAAACTACAATAAAAACATGACAAATCTGATGGAGGTTTACACTACTGTGTCCAGATAAATGATAAAAAATGCTTTTGCTTGGAGTTAAGCTTTAATTACAAAATTACTAGTGTCTTTTCTTATCTGAACAAATGCTGCTCGCATGTAGCTGACTACTTATTTTCCACTTTGATTTGATATGACAGACAAACCTGAAACAAAGTTGTTTTTCAGTGAGCAACAAGATTTCCCCTTTCGTTTTAAAACTAAAGAAACCAAGACTCTGTTGTGGGTAACACAAAAAATTGCCTGTATATTACTTGATGCTGTATGCATATAAGGCTCAGTATGCTAACTAAACGCATTCAATTTCTTACTACAAAATTATTTATTTGGTTGGCTGTTTGACCTATTTTATATAAAATTACTGTATTATCCTGCTATAAAGATTGCAGCTATTTGTACTGCTGTTAAATGCTGATACATTTGCAGCCTCCCTCCCATTTAAGAACAATTAGTGGAGCACAGTTAATGGTTCCGGAAGAGGCTTAGAGCAAATCTGCTAAAAAGGGCAGTCCATCCATTTTCTGGCTTTAGTAACCACATTAAGTACTTGGACCATTCATTTTGTTTGGTTGCTGTGTAGAGATTTATGAGCCTACAATAATGTGTAAGGAGTTGATCTGTTTTTCTAAATGTTGTTTTGTCTTTATTTTTGTAGCAAAACTACACAAAGGAATAAACAGATTGCTATGGGAAGAAAAAAATTTAATATGGACCCAAAAAAGGTAACGTGCCTTGTTGGTTTGATTTTTAGTGCCTATTTTTTAAAGAAAGCAAATCAATGGCTTTATAAGAGTGTGTGTGTGTGTGTGTGTACAGTATCTCACAAAAGTGATTACACCCCTCACATTTTTTGTAAATATTTTATTCTATCTTTTCATGTGACAACACTGAAGAAATGACACTTTCCTACAATGTAAAGTAGTGAGTGTGCAGCTTGTATAACAGTGTAAATTCATGTCTAAACCGCTGGCAACAAAAGTGAGTACATCCCTAGTGAAAATGTCCAAATTGGGCCCAAAGTGTCAATATTTTGTGTGGCCACCATTATTTTCCAGCACTGCCTTAACCCTCTTGGGTATGGAGTTCACCAGAGCTTCACAGGTTGCCACTGGAGTCCTCTTCAACTCCTCCATGATGACATCACGGAGCTGGTGGATGTTGGAGACCTTGCGCTCCTCCACCTTCTGTTTGAGGATGCCCCACAGATGCTCAATAGGGTTTAGGTCTGGAGACCTGCTTGGTCCATCACCTTTTCCCCTCAGCTTCTTTAGCAAGGCAGTGATCGTCTTGGAGGTGTGTTTAGAGACATTATCATGTTAGAATACTGCCCTGCGGCCCAGTCTCCGAAGGGAGGGGATCAAGGTCTGCTTCAGTATGTCACAGTACTTATTGGCATTCATGGTTCCCTCAGTAAACTGTAGCTCCCCAGTGCCAGCAGCACTCATGCAGCCCCAGACCATGACACTCCCACCACCATGCTTGACTGTAGGCAAGACACACTTGTCTTTGTACTCCTCACCTGGTTGCCGCCACACACGCTTGACACCATCTGAACTAAATAAGTTTATCTTTGTCTCTTCAGACCACAGGACATGGTTCCAGTAATCCATGTCCTTAGTCTGCTTGATTTCAGCAAATTGTTTGCAGGCTTTCTTGTGCATCATCTTTAGAAGAGGCTTCCTTCTGGGACGACAGCCATGCAGACCAATTTGATGCAATGTGTGATGTATGGTCTTAGCACTGACAGGCTGACCCCCCACCCCTTCAACCTCTGCAGCAATGCTGGCAGCACTCATACATCTATTTCACAAAGATAACTTCTGGATATGATGCTGAGCACGTGCACTCAACCTCTTTGGACGATCATGGCGAGGCCTGTACTTAGTGGAACCTGTCCTGTTAAAATGTTGAATTGTCTTCGCCATCGTGCTGCAGCTCAGTTTCAGGGTCTTGGTAATCTTCTTATAGCCTGGGCCATCTTTATGTAGAGCAACAATTCTTTTTTTCATATCCTCAGAGAGTTCTTTGCCATGAGGTGCCATGTTGAACTTCCAGTGACCAGTATGAGAGAGTGAGAGCGATAACACCAAATTTAACACAACTGCTCCCCATTCACACCTGAGACCTTGTAACACTAACGAGTCACATGACACCGGGGAGGAAAAATGGCTAATTGGGCCCAATTTGGACATTTTCACTTAGGGGTGTACTCACTTTTGTTGCCAGTGGTTTAGACATTAATGGCTGTGTGTTGAGTTATTTTGAGGGGACAGCAAATTTATACTGTTATACAAGCTATACACTCACTACTTTACATTGTAGCAAAGTGTCATGTCTTTAGTGTTGTCACATGAAAAGATAGAATAAAATATTTATAAAAATGTGAGGGGTGTACTGTGTGTATGTGTATATGTGTATGTATGTATATATATATATATATATATATATATTTATATATAGTGTGTATGTATATATATATATATATATGTATATATATATATATATATATATATGTATGTATGTATATGTGTGTGTGTGTGTGTGTGTGTGTGTGTGTGTGTGTATGTATGTATATTATATTTATACAATTTCTGGTAGATGTATAAATGGTGATTTAAAAAAAATATTATAGTTGTCTGATATTGCTGCCATCAATTACAGCGACCCTTTACCACGTGATCAGCTTTGTCCAATGGCAGCTGATCACGATGTAAACACAAGCCAGTTATGGGCTTTCCTTTCCTCGCGCTGACAGCATGAGAAGGGGAGAAAAGAGCTGATAACCGGCTTGTGTTAAAGGGACATCTACACTGATAATCAGTGCCTCCTCATCTGTGTCACCTATCAGTGTGCATTAGTGCACCCTTATCAGCGCACATCAGTGAAGGAGAAAAATGACCTGTTTGCAAAGTTTTATAACAAACTCTGAAAAATGTTTTTTTTTTTTTTTTTGGTCAAAATGTTCTGTCTTTTTTGTTTAGTAAAAAATAAAAAAAAAACAGTGATGATTAACTACCACCAAAAGAAAGCTCTATTTGTGTGAAAAAAATTATAAAAATGTCATATGGGTACAGTTTTTTGTGACCGCACAATTGTCATTCAAAGTGTGACAGCACTGAAAGCTGAAAATTGGCCTGGGCAGGAAGGGGGTAAAAGTGCTCAGTAGGCAAGTACAAAATGTCCACATAAAAACCCATAAACTGACCAGTGAAAAATATATCCCCCCTGTTCTCTGTAGCAAACCGTACACAGCATGTCTTCACCAGCAGGATACTGCATATCTCCACCAGTATTATTTATTACTTAGCGTCCTCTACCCAAGCAATATCCATAATGCTGTATACCCCATCACCATCCCCAGCTGTATTTTACGCTTTCCCTACATGTGCCTCCATACTGTCATACTTCTGAACACTGTATATCTCCCCTAGTGAAAGACAGCATCCCCATATGGATCATTGCTTTCTCTCCATTCCCTAGAAATTTAGAAAAATAGAAAGTTGGCTGCAGCAAAAAGACAGAATAGTCGATCAAGTGTGCTTGTTTTCTTTTTTTTTTATCGTTTGTATAGTTCTTTGTTTGTCCCAATCATGTTTTACAACCCTCACTACATATTTACCCCAGCATTCAGCCCAGAATGTACTGCTTTCCTAGCCTTGCATACCCCAAATGCTTTGTTTTCAATCTAGATAAATTCACCCCCCTACACATATGGGCGTCTGCAGGTGGGGCAAGGGGGGGTCAAGTGCCCCCCCCCCCCCCCGGAATCAGGGATCGGATCTTAAATTCAGCACAGTTGCGTCACTATCGGGTGCCACCCACCAGTGGGGTGACACCATCAAGGTGCTGTCAAGCCCCCCCCCCATTAGTGGGGTGTGACTTTGGCTCTGAGGGAAAGAGTGCTACAGGACAAAGAATGAGGAGTGTGCTGGGCAGAAGCCAGAGAGGGAGCCACATTGCCCAGCACCACCAGAGAGCCACACTGCCCAGCGCCACCAGAGAGAGAAAGATTGAGCCACTACCAGGGTACAGCAAAGCTACACTACTGACCAGAGTCGCCCCCGGGGAACCCAGAGTGAGCGATCGTCCAGCCAGAGGGATCAGTGCTGTAGTTTCTCTGGGTCTGGTAAGAGGGCCTGTTGGCCATTATCCATTACTTATCCTAGGGACCGCACTACGTCTGCAGTATCTGACCATGATAATGTGAGAATGACATTGTCAAAAAGAGGCGGTGCATGGGTGACCCTAAAATGATGCCCGCCCTGAAAAAAGTTCTGCGGACGCCCATGCCTACACGCCTTTATTTCTCCCTGCTGAAGCATTTTTCACCAGCGGAATCTGATTTGCATTGTGTTACCTGTCACATACTTTAGCCAGCCAGTTGCAGCAGGTCCCAGCAGGCAGGCAGCCACGCAGTGGAGGCAGTCAAAAGGAGCCACACTGCCATGATGATGATAAAGTACAAATTTAAAACATCCCTAAATATAGGTATGGGGGCCAAGGTCACAGGGTGCATTATAAAGACCTTATAGACTTCAACACAAGTGGCAGTGAGATGCTTTCATAGGGTTCATAAGAAGGCCTGGGCCATACTTGGGGGCAAAAATGACCAGGGTACTTGAGAACATTTCTTTTGCGTTAGAATGCACATGACAAGCCACATCCCATGTTTTTCAATGACAACCATTAAAATATGTGCAACTTAAAGTAATAGTGACTTTAAAAAGGTTCCTGAACTACTTTGGTCCGACTTTCATGCCACTTGAGTGCCATAGACTGCACTGTAAACCTTCAAAAGTCACATGAAAGTTGCACCTGAATGTTATACATGCGACAGTTGTACAAACAGTTGTCCATTATCATTGTTCAAAGCCAAAGTTGCATCCAAGTTGCACCCATCCAAAGCTGCGTCAAAGTTGCACTCCAAAGTGATGTCACTTTGAAATCCAGTGTGAATGGAGCCTTATTTTGAAGTGTTCAAAGTCCAGAACTCTTGCCCTGATTGCTGGCTTTTACTAAAGCCTAGTACACACTATCATTTTTTTTTTTTTTAATCAACCCTGCGGGCTGAATGAAAAAATACCTGAAGAGCTCGGGTGGAGCCACTGTTCTAACTAAGGGGTCAATTCACAAAGCTTTAATGCATTCGATAAGGACATCATATTAATCATGTGCATACATTGTCGCATGAGGTAAATTAAGTCCAATTCACAAAAAAAATGATTATGCGGTACTTACTGAAAAAAAAAATGTGCCAGTAAATATTGCATAAAAAGCTCTTAATTCAAGTTCACAAATGGACCAGAGAGTAAAAAAGCATGCGATAATTACCATCAGGGTTTAGCTGGCGGTATCACCCCCAGGCTGTTATTTGACAAATAGCTGGTTGCTAAGGAGCAGGCTGCGAAGCTGGCCACATGTCCTTAACCAATGACTCATTCGCTGTCAGTGGGTCCCCCTCCCCACTGCACGCCGATGAGCGGGTCAGTTGGTCCTCCCCGCTGCATGCCAATGAGTGGGTCAGTGGGTTCCCCCCCCACTGCACGCCGATGAGTGGGTCAGTGGGTTCCCCCCCCACTGCACGCCGATGAGTGGGTCAGTGGGTCCCCCCCCCACTACACGCCGATTAGTGGGTCCCCCCCCCTCTGCACGCCGATGAGTGGGTCAGTAGGTTCCCCCCCACTGCACGCCGATGAGTGGGTCAGTGGGTCCCCCCCCTCACTGCATGCCGATGAGTGGGTCAGTGGGTTCCCCCCCCACTGCTCGCCGATGAGTGGGTCAGTGGGTTCCCCCCCTCACTGCTCGCCGATGAGTGGGTCAGTGGGTGTCCCCCCCCCCCCACTGCACGCCAATTAGTGGGTCAGTGGGTCCCCCCCCCCTCACTGCACGCCGATGAGTGGGTCAGTGGGTTCCCCCCCTCACTGCACGCCGATGAGTGGGTCAGTGGGTCCCCCCCTCCCACTGCACGCCGATGAGTGGGTCAGTGGATCCCCCCCCCCACTGCACGCCGATGAGTGGGTCAGTGGGTTCCCCCCCCCCCCACTGCACGCCGATATCTCCTAAACCTGCACGGTTTAGGAGATATTAATCCTGCATGCAGCCGCTGCCGTCAGCAGCGCATGCGCTCTGAAGGTCTGCTGTATCCTGCCGGACTTGCCGGAAAGGAGGGCTCCCATGCGCATGCGCAGGAGTGACGTCATCGTGGCTCAGGCCACTCACCGTGCCGGAGCCAGCGATCCCGAAAGAAACAGGGGGAACATGTCAGCTCCCTCAGTGGTGACGGGTGCCGCTGCAGGGCTTCGTTTCAAGGTAAGTAGTTCATAATATGCTAGTATGCGATGCATACTAGCACATTATGCTATTGTCTTGCAGGTTTGTTTTTCTTTCCCAGTGGTTTACTACCGTTTTAACTAGTATGTTACTGACCTAAGACAAGCATGTAGGAAGGGAAGTTATAAGAGTTACAGCCCTTTAGCCTGCACAGTCCACAATGGATGATAGTAGCTCATATTATATTCTATTATTCACAGGTTCCCGTTACTCTGTCAAGGAATGGATTATCTGTGCACACAGCTACATGCACACACATTCAGTGCATCTTTGCATGGTTTATTGGTGTAGGCTCCATCTGTTTTAGGTTTACTATCTTACTCTATGGTACCCAAACAGTTAAATAGATCTGCCATCACAGCCCTCTCTGCACAGACAGCCACACAAAAGACTGTTTATTCTGGAAGCAGCCAGTGAGTAGATGATGGTACCAGACAGATGAAAGTCTAGCTCATGAGTTTTGCCTGTCCAGTCCTGTTCTATCAGGGATGGTGGTTTGAAATACCAGTTATACGCAGGCATAGGTGATGTGTAAGAATAAGCATACATACATGGTATATGACTAAATAAAACTTCTTGAACCGTTTTGCCTTAGTTGCTTTTGCAATAAATTACTAGATTAAATCAAACTTTGCACTCAAGTATTTAACATGGTAAATATCATGTTGAGAATATTGTAAACAAAACATTAAAAAAAGCCGTAAAAACTGCATATAAAAAAAATGATCTCTAGATCCAGAAATCAATGCATATCTTGACTTTTCCTTTAAAAACTTTATTGGCCTTGCCTCTTTCACCGACTGAATAGTTTTATTGGTTATTGAAGATGTTTTGATGAATAGAGGAGTTCTGAAAGCAGAAAAGGCCATGGCTGATCTGGAGATGTTAAGATTTGTGTCCGTGTCTCTGGATCCATTGATTTGTTCTGACATGAAGGTGTCCACTGCTTGTGCATTTGCGATTGTAGGCTCAGCATGAATTACAGAGATCTGTAAGAAGTGTATTTTAAAGCTAAACTCCAGGCAATGTGGGGAAAGGTTAAGAACTTTGTCAGGTCCTGTGGGGAGTTTTCCCTTTGCTTCTTGTTTTATTTATAGTCTTCTCACATAGACCAAAAGGACATCTCTCAAATGTGAACAGACAACATCAGAAGCACACGTAAAAACGCAGGCAAAATCAAAAACAGAAAAATCAGCACAAGAGACATTACTTCCAGTCAGTAGGATGTCTCCCTTGTGCTGTTTCCTCTGCTGTTAGGAGTAATCTTCCTCTGTCCACCTGACAAAACCTGATGTCAGTTTTAACCTTTCCTCACGCTCTCCTTAACTAAAGAAAAAGTTTGAAGCTAGGCTTTAAAATAGTTGGACAGAGAGCTCCTCCGTCTCTTCAGCTACTTCTTGTTTATTATACATACCGGTGGGTTTTTCAGAGCATGGTGAGCAACCTCTTGGCTTGCATTTACATCCTGCTGTGCTACTGAGAAAATTAGATCTGACAGCTGCTACAGGGCATGTTTGGGAGATGTAGAAGACCCCTTTCACACGGAGGCACTCTTCAGGAATTTTAGCGCTAAAAATAGTGCCTGTAAAGTGCCTGAAAAGCGCCTCTCATGCCTCCCCAGTGTGAAAGCCTGAGTGTTTTAACACTGGGGTGGTGCGCTTGCGGGACGGGAAAAGTCATGCAAGCGGCATCTTTGGGGCTTGTATACACCTCTGCCAAAACACCCTGCCTATTGAAATGAATCGGCAGCGTTGCCGAAGCGCCTGCAAAGTGCTTGGCAGCACCACAACATGGGCCCTTTTAACCCTTTGTTCGGCCCATAGCAGGGGTTAAAAGCGCCCCGATAGCTGCTGAAAAGTGCTGCCAAAACAACAGTAAAGTGATGCTAAAACTAGCGGCGTTCAACCGCTAACGCCGGGCGCTTTCAGTGTGAAAGTAGCCTAAAGGTTTCTGCTTTCTTGCCGAGTGGTCCCCCTAGTGGCAACTTTTGTACTAGCACAGCAACCTGTAATACATACTTTGGTGTGGGAAGCGCATTGGTCCCCTCAAATAATGTAGAGCTTTCCGATTAGTTATTTGTGTAGACTGCAGGGGCGGTAAGACGTAAAGGCTCCACATGCCTATCAATTACACACTCTGATGTTGGAAAAAAAAATAGAATCTGATTTCTTCTGGCTTCAACTTTTTGAGTCAGTGGTAGCATAGTTTCTACCTCTCTTTTCAGCGTGGGATGTTTTCCTTTCTCTGCTTGCATTCTCCATCACATAAACAAAATTTGAGTGGGACCCTGTGTAACGGTCACATCAGGTGGTAGGCTCAGGAATGCAGTGCTGTGGAGTCATCAAGGTTTTTAGAAAACCACCAGGCAAACCATTTATTTGCTCAGTGCTTTAGCTGTATTTACTGTGACTTTCCTAATTCTGGCAACAGTTAGTACACATTGGATAGGTTTGTTGTATGACAGTAAATCTCTAAGGTTTTTTGGGTGACACGAAAAATTAGTAAAAGATTTTTTATCATTTAAAGAGATGACAGAAATGTACTGCTATTTCTTTGATGTGTGTGTTTGTTTTTTTTGCAGGGTATCCAATTTCTTCTCGAAAATGACTTATTACAGAACACACCAGAAGACATAGCGCAGTTTCTTTACAAAGGAGAAGGCCTGAATAAAACTGTCATTGGTGACTACTTGGGAGAAAGGTAATGTGATATCCAGAATATTGTTACTCAGATGTCACAGGCATAGATGAGATCTCTTTACCCAAACTCAACAAAGATCTCCGTGATATGTCCAATTCTAGGCTAATATTTTGAATATTGACTTGAAACAATGAGCTAAAATTTATGCTACTAGGCTGAATGGCTTTATTGCTCGCTATACATGTTGATTGGGTTGCGTTTGTGCCTGATAGGCAAGCTTCAGATCAGATTAGGAGAGCCGTTCATCTAATCTCTATTTTAGTCCTTTTGGGACTGAAACGGATCGCGGAAAGGAATATTGCTGTCATTGGATATCCGGAATGCATTTGACATGGTCTTGTGGGATTACCTCTTTCAGATTCTCCTGAGTTGGCTCTTCGGGCCCAAATTTATGGCTTTTCTTCAAACATTGTATAGTAATCCCTTAGAGCAGACACAGTTTAAGGAATATCTCTCAGAACCCATTTCCATGGCATCTGGGACTCTACAGGGTTGACCCCTTTTGCCTCCCATTTATCATTCCCATCGGGACCCTGGCCGTAGCCACCCGGTGCCACCTGGATATTTTAGACATGGACAGCAGGCACAAACAGCATACATATGCTCTGTTTTCCAGAGACTTGCTTCTCTTTCTTCACCACACATCTGCAAAGAAATCGTAATTGATTTCCTCTTTCCTTGTTTTACTGTAGCCCCATTCACATGTCTGTGTATGTGCCAGTATGGCAATAGTTACAATTTTATCTTTTTTTTTTTTGTCAGTATTCCATAGTAGGGCATTTCCTTCCACTTCCTGTGCTGAAAACACAACAAAGTTAATAGGCATCTCTTCAAAGTAAAGAGATATTAGGTTGGCTATACACAAATTTTTGTTAGTATATTTTTTTTTTTTTTTTAAGAAAGCTTGTTAAATCTTCTATTCATTAGTGGGATCAAAGCAACATTTGTTTTTGACTACAGCAATTAGAACATTTTGAAGGATCTCAAACACATTTTTAATGGCTTATATATGCTCTTCATTCAGTAGTCCATTCATTCCAAAATCAAATGTTTAAAAGCAAATGAGATTTTAAAGTATATTCGAGTGACATTCGTCAAGCTGTCAAATGTTTTGAACATTTTTACACAAAAGTTTATTAGAACACGTGTCCCTGTTGAAGATTTTCTCTCTTAAGGTGGCCATACATGGATCGAAACTTGACCAGTTCAGCAGGGCCTAGTCAAATTTTAAACCATGTATGGGCATGTGGTTGTAAAAAAGTGGATCTACCAATCAACTTCTGTGCAACCACTCTGTCAGGTTTCCCCTGCTCGATCAGCTCTGCAGGCTATAGCCAGCAGCGCTGATCTGTGTATTCTGATGATGGGAAAATCTTCCCGCTGCCAGAATACAAAACATCAATGGGAGGATTCCCCAATTCACAAGTTTGTGAATGGGAAAATCGAGAATTTTTTTTCTGTTCAAGCCGCTTGTTGAACAAAAAAAAAAAAGATTGACCCCTCTATGGGCTGCTTTACTGTTCTGTTCTTATAGATATACTGTACATTAAGCTTGACATAGATGTACATTTCCTTAGAGAATTTCTAAGATGTTTTCTAACCTAGATTTTTGGAGAAACTGTATATTGGGTCATAAGCTAGCATGTCTGTAGTATCTGGTACTTGCATGTTATTATTTATGACTTTGCCCAATGTTTTAGATGAGGATCAGACTTTTTTGAACTACTGTACTATGTAATAAGTTTAGATTTTTGACATCTGCAACAGTTTGGGTGGGGCTTATCCCTTGTCCTTACCCAGTTTATTTTGAGCAGCGGCTATCATTTCTTAAGGTGTTAAATGTCACTGTCCTAGTAATTTGCTTGGTTGTGCTACACAGATTGTTGGCATAACAGACCTTGAGCATGCTTTGTTTGCCTGTATTAGAATAGCATACATTCCTGTTCGTCAGACTTCACCAGGAATGTTGGCAGATGACCAGCAAAGCTGTTTTCTTTGCTTTTGCACAAATGCACAGTCTGTGGCACTTTCAGGAAGTAGTGTCTATAATTCCAGTTAAGGAGGTAAAACCCATCAGTGTGGCTGCGTGTGGGTTTTGTCTCCTCCAGTTACAGAATTCTTACCGGTGGTGAATTTCTTCTTGTTGGCATTTGCTTATATTGCCCTTATTATTAGCGTTAACTGGAATAAGTGTGACACAGTGAAGCTTATTTATTTAGTAAAAATTTCTTGACAAAAGAAAAAGATGTATTTTCAATTGCGTGCTTTATTTTCTAGTCGGGGCTAAAAAAATTATAACGGTGTAATACCTTTGCCTAAAACTGATCCTTGAGTTTTTTGTGTTGTTGAAAAGGGACATTTTTTTTTGCTGCTTTTACATTTTGTTTTGTAATTTAAGGGGTTGTATCGCCACTGGCATTACACTGTGTGCACAATTATTAGGCAAGTGAGTATTTTGACCAGCTCATCTATTTTTATGCATATTTCCCAACTCCAAGCTGTATAAACTTTAATGCCTATTGGATTAAAGCATATCATGTGATGTGTAATGAGGGAGGGTGTGGCCTAAGGAGATCAGCAGCCTATATCAAGGTGTGCATAATTATTAGGCAGCTTCTTTTCCTCAGGCAAAATGGACCAAAAATATTTTAACTGACTTTGATAAGTAAAAAATTGTGAAAAGTCTTTCAGGGGGATGCAGCACTCTTGAAATAGCTAAGATATTGGGGCGTGATCATGGAACCATCAAACATTTTGTTGCAAAGAAGTCAACAGGGTCGCAAGAAACGCGTTGAGAAAAAAAGACGCACATTAACTGCCAAAGATTTGAGAACAATCAATAGTGAAGTAACCAGGAACCTATTATCCTCCAGTGCTGTCATATTCCAGAACTGCAACCTACCTGAAGTGCCCAGAAGTACAAGGTGTTCAGTGCTCAGAGACATGGCCAAGGTGTAAGGAAGGCTGAAACCCGGCCACCACTGAACAAGACACATAAGTTGAAACGTCAAGACTGGGCCAAGAAATATCTGAACACAGATTTTTTTTAAAAGTTTTATGGACTGATGAGATGAGAGTAACTCTTGATGGACCAGATGGATGAGTCTTTCCCTGGATCAGTAATGGCACAGAGCTCCACTTCGTCTCAGATGCCAGCAAGGTGGAGGTGGGGTACTGATATGGGCTGGTATTATTAACGATGAGCTATTTGGACCTTTTTGGGTTAAAGATGGACTCAAAACCAACTCCCAAACTTACTGCCAGTTTTTAGAAGACATTTTCTTTAAGCAGTAGTACAGGAAAAAGTCTATCTTTCAAGAAGACCATGATATTTATGTAGGACAATGCTCCATCGCAGTAATCAAAGTACTCCACTGCGTGGCTAGCCAGTAAAGGCCTTAAAGATGGAAGAATGACATGGCCCCCTTCCTCCCCTGACCTAAACCCTATTGAGAACTTGTGGGCCCTTCTTAAACGGGAGATTTATGTTGAAGGAAAACAGTACACCTCTCTGAACAGTGTCTGGGAGGCTGTGGTTGCTGCTGTAGAAAAAGTTGATCATCAACAGATCAAGAAACTGACAGACTCCATGAATGGAAGGCTTATGACGTGTTATTGAAAAGTGTGGCTATATTGGTCACTTATTTTTTATGTTCTTTTTTTTTTTAATGTCAATTTGTTAAAGTGAGAATAATAAACAAGTGAGGTGGGAAAATTATCATTTTTGTTTTCAATCTTAGTTTATTTTCAAAAGTAAGAACACAAAGAATATAACAGAAAAATACCATTCTTTACAGTTTGGCAACACATATAGTATACATAGAATAGTGAGGTGTACTTTACCCATGTATAAACAGGAGTGATCATTTTAACATACAGCTTTCGGTGAACTACTGGTATATCATATTGTATATTGAAATCTTTATTCTAAGAGAGGAATAATATACGGGTGGGGGCCAACATATAATGAACCTTGTAGTTTCGCGGGTTGGTGTTATCTGAGGGTTCCCTCTCAACGAATTAGACTGCTGTAGAAGTCTTTTATTCACCTATTATAGATAATCAAGTCATTTAGCTAGTCCAAAGATATGATCTTTAACTATATATGTGAGTGGTCGGTTCAGTACTTAACAAAGAGGAGACAGAAAAAGTCAGAAATAAGAACATGAGTAGAAGTGTGGGATGGTACCTGAGGCACCAGGCACTCCAGCATGGCTAATCGGCGGGTAAGGGTGGGGTATCTCTGACCCAAAGGGAAAACTCATCAGAATAGCGAAACATGGACCATGAGGTCCAGGTGGCGGTAAACTGCTCCTCCTTTCCCACTTCCTCCGCCAACAGGCGCTCCAGATCTCTTATCTGGTCCACTTCAACCACCCATTCTCCCAAGGAAGGCACATCTGTCGTTTTCCAATGTCGGGGGATCACTGTCCTAACTGCTGCCAGAAAGTGGCGCAGTACATCTTTTTTAATCGACTTGAGGGGGCCTGGGAGTATAGATAATAGGGCTATCTCTGGTGTGGGTTTGATTGATGTCGCCATCAGCCTGCTGTAAAGATCAAAGACCTTTTGCCATAGTTTCCAGATTGGAGGGCAAGCCCACCAGATGTGAAGCATTGTCCCGCTAGAGGACAGGCATCTCCAACACACGTCTGTCAAAGAGGGGTTAAACTTTTTAATATCTACTGGGCATCTGTACCACCTCGTTAATAATTTAAACCCTTTTTCTTGGTTCTTGGTTGCCAGGGAAATCCTATGCGTTAGGATAAAGCTTTTTTGCCAATCAGTGGGGGAGATGGAGTGTTGCAGCTCCGCTTCCCATTTCTGTGTATATGTTGGAAGGTCAGGGGCATATTCGTTCAGTAGTAGGGAATACAACAGTGATACTACATGTATTGGTGGGTCTGGTTGTAAAAGCAGTTCGTCAAAGTCTGATGGGTCGGCCAGTATCTCTGAGATGGATGAGAAAGTGCGTATGTATGACGTTATTTGACCCCTTTGTAACCACATTGTTGAGGTCCCTAATTCCGTCCGAGAGGGTATGTCCGTTCTCAAGGATGGGTCAGCGCGTAAGACCTGTGCTAAACGTCTATGGCTATCCCTACTCCAGGGTCCAAATCTTAACTTGTTCGCTGCTGGGGGGAAAGCCGGAGTCCCGAAGAGAGGGGTCATTGGGCCCTGGATTTTAGACAATTTACTCGCTGAGATCATGCGGTCCCAAATCTGGAGAGTTTGGCGAGTAAGAGCAGTGGAGAATAAGCCGTCCCCACGCCCAGCCATAGGGGTCCATGGCAGGGCGCAAAGATCAGCCTCATTAAGATATTTCTCTAGTTGAACCCAAAGTTTGGAGGAAGAGTGGTGGAACCAATCCACTATACGCACGAGTACCGCTGCCTTATGGTATATAGAGGCATCTGGGACCCCCGCACCCCCCCTGACTTTCGGGAGAATCATTGTGTCATGTTTTATCCTGGGGCGACGTCCCTGCCATATAAATTTAGAGAAGATCTGACGGAGCCTTTTGAAGAACGAGGTGGGGATATAGATAGGAATGGTCTGGAAAAGGTATAAGAATCGAGGGAGAACATCCATCTTCAAGACATTCACCCTACCCAGCCAGGAGAGCTGTTTAGAGGCATATGTGGTCAGATCCGCTTGAGTTCTGGTAAGTAAAGGGGTGAAGTTGCTGGAGAATAGTTGGGATGAGACTGTTGGAATATGGATTCCTAGATAGCGGATAGATGTGGAGCTTGTCTTAAAAGGGAAGGAAGTCGTAAGCTGTTGTAGAACCGCTGTTGGGAGTGAAATGTTGAGGATTTCTGACTTATTTAGATTAACTTTAAAATTACTAACCTCTCCATACCTCTGAAACTCCTGCATAATGGAGGGTAGAGAAATTTGTGGTTGGGTTACAAATATGAGTAGATCATCAGCAAATAGGGCAATTTTAGTGTGTAGTGGGCCTACTCTAACGCCATGTATGGCCGGATTGTTTCTAAGGGCAATGGCTAGGTGTTCCATGACAATTACATAAAGAATGGGGGACAAGGGGCACCCCTGCCGCGTTCCGTTGTGTATAGTAAACTTAGGGGATAGGGAGCCGTTTAGTCTAATCCTAGCGGAAGGAGATGTGTAGAGGGACATTATTCTGGAGATCATGTTTTGGCCTAGACCTAGTTGTTGTAATGATAAGCGGAGAAATTGCCAGTCGACACGGTCGAAGGCTTTTTCCGCATCGACTGTGAGAAGGCACAATGGGATATTGTGGGCCCGAGCATAATCAGCAATGAGGAGTGTTTTTAGGGTGTTGTCACGCGCCTCCCTTCCACTCACAAAGCCAACCTGATCTAGGTGTATTAAACGGGGTAACAATGGTTGCAACCTATTAGCTAAAATTTTTGCGTACACCTTTAGATCTACTCCTATTAGCGAAAATTATCATTTTTTATTGAGGCTCGGTTCACACTGGTGCGATGCAGGAACCAGCACGATTCCTGTGCGGGTTCCCGCATCGCATTTGACTTGCAGGAAGTTCAACCTGGCATCTGTGAACTGCTGCAGGTGCCAATAAAAACTTAATGACACCTCCAAATTGGTTCGCAGAACGCAGTGCAAACTGTCTGGACACCCATGCGATCTGAGTGCGGACCAAATAAAAGGGTCGTGCACCAATTCCTGTTCATGAGTGTGTACTCTAGCTAGCTGATTGCTAAGGAAGGAGACACCCATGCAAGCTGTGTGCATCCATTCAAACAAGGTGCCTGGCCAAGCCACATCCTTGCTCCCTCCCTCCACACAGCTGCGGGAGCCAATTGTTTCCCTACCATCAGTGCCTCCTTTACAACTCGGAAGCTTGAAGAATGGTGCAGATGGTAGGCTACGCAGCAACACTTACAGTACACAGTAGGTAAGTGTGGGGACTGGGGGTTGTAAATATACTTGGCCATTTTTACTCCATTTATTTATTATTACAAATTTTTTTTTCCGTATGTGGAAATGGTAGCTTTTCTTTTTTCCCCTCATTTTGCCATGGATTTTACATGTTTCATGATCTAGTCATAATGTCACAGATTATTTTTTTACCTTTTATTTTTTTATTTTTTTTACGGCTTTGCTTATGTTTATAAATTCAGTAAATCATGTTCTTGGCAGACACCTGTTGTCACTTGCGAGTCCCTGAATGCCCCTGTTGTGTAATCTTGTAATCTTTTACCCAAACTCTGGTTCAGGAATGTGGACATGTGTTAAAATGTTTTAGTAGCCAACACAGAGCAAGTAAGCTGCCACTTAACCCCAGTGCCTATGTGTAAGTAGTGTATGAAACTTGATAATTCAACAAGCGTGTTTAACAAGGAAGTTCTGCATTTTATTTCCTGTATTATGCCAATTTACCACATTAAACTTATAAATATCTACTTGTAAAATGTGTGACATTGTGTGAATATGTCATACTTGTATACAATGTCAACAGAAAGCTTTGACAATCATCTTGCTGGTGTGAATAAAGACTAAGGGTAGGGCTGCAATGGACCTTTCTTGGTAGAATGTTGGTTCATTACCATTGGCACCAAGTATACTTTTAATCCTTCGGATGACCAGAACATTTAACCTCCTGTTCACTTGCATTTTAAATCTTAACACGACTAATAAAATAAACTTGTAACTTCTCCCTCAACATCTAACCAAACCCTGAAACTTAACCACTACACTTCTCCTGAGCCTAACACTTTTCCCTTTACCCCTTTCTTGTTTTTGCCTTCAGCTTTAAACTTAACCCAAAGCCCGATTCCTAAAATCCCACTTAGGTTGTAAGATTTATCTTTTTTTTCTTTTTTGGATGGAATGGGGAAGAGTTAGGACCCCCAGTCAGGTTTTTATTGCTACGAGATAAAAGAAAGAAAGGAAACACCAGCTATGTGCATTATCCTTAAGGTAAAATCTATTATAATAATGATAAAAAGGAACTACTTACAACCAGTAGTAAAACATCCCAAAAGTATAAAACAATCTTCAATCACAGCATGTAGTGAAGAAGCAGCAGAGCTCACCGGAGGTGCCGGAGGAACTCACAAGAGTCACTGCTGGCTGACGCGTTTCGAGGGGAACATCCCTTCTTCCTCAGAGCATGGCAGTGAATCCTTCTTCAGCATTCCCCTTTTATTATAAATGAACCCACATGCGCCTAGAAGAAACAAATGAAGAAACAAATGACAATTCGTTTGCATTATGGAGAACGGTGCACATGCGGTGGCGCGGCTCCCTGTAATTGACAGAGGTTATCAGCAGCCATTGTTGAGAGCAGCATTCATCCCGAATTAATGGAGATCACCTTCACTTACTATATGTACGGTTTGTACTGTAGTTGGCAAAGGTCTGGCTATGCCCCTCTAGTGGGCGTTTTTATTATTACCGTTATCCATTACTATTAATATTATCACTATTATTTTGGTTATTTTTCAGAGTTAATATTATTATTAACACTACTATGTAGCGCATATTACTTATCTGTTTATTTGTCTATTTACCTATTTGCTGGTCCGCCCACCTGGGTAGGGGCGTAGAAAGGAGGGACTCTCATGATTGAGCCTGATTAATTGAAGGTGCATGTGGGTTCATTTATAATAAAAGAGGGGAATGCTGAAGAAGGATTCACTGCCATGCTCTGAGGAAGAGGGTCAGCCAGCAGTGACTCTTGTGAGCTTCTCCGGCACCTCCGGTGGGCTCTGCTGCTCCTTCACTACACGCTGTGATTGAAGATTGTTTTATACTTTTGGGATCTTTTACTACTGGTTGTAAGTAGTTCCTTTTTATCATTATTATAATAAATTTTACCTTCAGGATAATGCACATGGCTGGTGCGCCCTTTCTTTCTTTTATCTCGTTGTCTGCTAGGATTCCCCATCCTTGAGGTCAGCAAAGCCTGTGTTCCAATACCGCTTGTTCAGTTACCCACTTGTGCGCAGGAGCTTTTTTCTTCTAGGTTTTTATTGCTGTCTGTTTTTCCCCTGGGAATTCACCTCTTTATAATTCTCATGGTGACCATGTTCACTGGAAAAGAAAATAAGGTAAAATCAAATAATTTGTGTTGTCGCCAAAATTGGATTTTCCAATGAGGACACTTGTTTGGGTGACATCTGCCTAAAGATATTCTTTAGTTTAAAGATATTTCCTCCCACTTTCTATTATGTCTCCAAAACCTGGTGAAAAATGGACAGCAAATAGAAAAAAAAAATATTTTTCTTAATACGTTCCTTTTTAACAGTTCCTAAATTTAAACTGTACACCTTTTCAGCTCTGAAAGTGAAATTTTCTGCCACTCGGGTTCCTTCTCACTGAATCCAACTCTTAGAATCACTGTTCCAGGCATCAGATATCAAACTATTTTATTTTCGTACCAAATATACAGTACTTAAAGTGATACTAACGTCTACTTTTTTTCATTTAAAAATGTAAAAATAATAAACATGTTATACTTTCCTGCTCTGTGCAGTGGTTTTGCACAGAGCAGCCCAGATCCTCTTATTCCTGGGTCCCTCACTGGCACTCCTGGCACATCACTCCTGCCCCCACAGCAAGCACGACAGTGTGAAACACATTTGCTAACCTCCTGGGAGCGATTTGTGAATTGTCTGTCTCTATTTTTAATGGATTTACAATAAAGGATTACATTTTTTATGCTGGAAGTGCCACCGATCTTCCTTCATTTTCCATTTGGCTGTGGACCAGGCAGGCACCCGGCTTTATACAGCAGCAGTGAATCTCATGGGTACCCTGTGAGCAGTATGCCTTTCTGACTTCCTCCTATTGCTATGGGGGCACATGTACCAAGCCACTGCTCTGTGTGTCCATTCAGACACTGAGCTGCGGCTTGGCCCCGCCCCCTCTCTCTCCTCATTAGTTCACTGACTTTGACAGCAGCAGGAGCCAATGGCACCCCCCTGCTGTCTCAACCAAGGAGGAGGGAGTCCCGGACAGCCGAGACTCTCGTGTAACATCGCTGGATTGAGATGGGGCTCAGGTAAGTATGAGGGGGATGCCGCACACAGAGGTTATTTTTATCTCAATGTATAGATGCATTAACCACTTAAAGACCAGCCACTGCAGGTTGGCTCTCCTGGACGAATCGCCATCATTGTACGTCGGCCACATTAAGACTTCTACACATGCCGGAGCCGATGTGCGTGGCGGGCGGCCGCAATGTCCGCCTGCCACCCACGATCGCTCTTGGGAGTGACAGAACAGGGATCTGTCAATGTAAACAGACAGATCCCTGTTCTGTCAGGGGAGGAGAGACAGGTCTGCTGTTCCTAGTGATTAGGAACAGCAATCTGTCTCCTCTAGTCACTACACTCCCCCCCCACACACCTTAGAAACACCTCCATAGGGAACACTTAACCCTTTGATCGCCCCCTAGTGTTAAACCCTTCCCTGCCAGTGACATTTATACAGTAATCAGTGGCTATATTTAGCTCTGATTGCTGTATAAATGTCACTGGTCCCAAAAAACTGTCAAAAGTGTCCGATCTGTCCGCTGCAATGTCGAAGTCCCGCTAAAAATCGCTGATCACCGTCATTACTAGTAAAAAAAAAAATTAATACTAAAAATGCCATAAATCAATCCCCTTTTTTGTAGACGCTATTACTTTTGCGCAAACCAATCAATATACGCTTATAGCAAATTTTTCTTTTTTTACCAAAAATATGTAGAAGAATACATATCGGCCTAAACTGATAAAGAACATTTTTTTAAAATTTTTTTTTTTTGGGGATATTTATTATTGCAAAAGTAAAAAATATTCATTTTCTTTTTTACAAAATTGTCTTTTTTTTTTTTTTTTTTTTGTCTATAGCGCAAAAAAAAGCAGTGGTGATCAAATACCAGCAAAAGAAAGTTCTATTTGTGGGGAAAAAAGGACATCAATTTTGTTTGGGTACAGCGTCGCACGACCTAATTTTCCGTTAAGGTGACGCAGTGCCGTATCGCAAAAAATTGCCTTGTCATTAAGGGGGCAAATCCTTCCAGTCCTTAAGTGGTTAAGATGAAAAACTTTCTGACTTTAGAACCACTTCAATTACGTCATATTTTTAAAACTTGGTTAAAGGTCTCTGTGTGACACCAAAACAATTAGCGTCTTTTTTTTTTTTTTTTTTTACCTTACTTGGAACTTCCTCCTCTACATAAAGGCCTGCTGTGTTCAAAAAAAATAAAATAGTTGTAATATGGAATTTGCAAACAGCATTTTCATGTCTTTAGTACAATGCATGTTCATTTTTATTTGAAGATAAATATTAAATTAATGTAAAAATACAATTGAAATTTATAATAGTAGAAAACTCCCTTAAGTCTTTGTGCAGTCGTAACAGCGTAAAATAAGAGAATGTGTTTGTGTGTGCTAGTAGGGTAACGCATACGGCTTGAGACAATTCCTATCTATTACCCATAACGCTAGAAAAATTAGATATTTTTCTGTAACAACTTGCTTGCTCCCCGCCAAGCATCTGTACACAGCTGAATATTTGTTCTTCTGCGTGTTGCCCTCCTCCTCCTCAGCATGTCATGGCTGAGCAGGCCTGAATCAAGAGAGCGTTGGCTACCAAGATTCAGAAGGGGGGGGGGCTTTGCTAACCTGCTGTTTAATTAGATCACTATTACTATCTGTAGTGTTGCGCTATAATTCTTCATGGTTTTTTTTTTTGCTTCAATAGGGATGATTTTAATATCCTTGTTCTCCAAGCATTCGTTGAACTCCATGAGTTTGCAGATCTGAATCTCGTCCAAGCACTAAGGTCAGTATTTTTTTATATGCATAATGTGGAAATCCCGGTGGTTTGTGGGTCAAATAATTAAAAGAACCATACAACTCAATGTCTGTGGCTCAGTGTTCTCTTGTGAATAGTGAGGTCTTTGTAGGGGATGTAGATACTGGGTTGGCAGAAAGATGTTTGGCACAGTTTCTTGTCAACAGCAGTGCTTAAAACCCCATCAAAATATCAATGTTTCTTTGTTTTAGACTTTTAAAACTTTAAGGGTATGCATAGTTCGGTGCCAATTCTAGGTGGTCTGCATAAAGCTGCAAATGCGGAGAAATATGGGTTTTCCATCTCATCATACATACATTTTTGCAATCGTGGTTATATACCTGTACTGAATTTTTTGTATACTTATTTTGGATGTTGGAAAATGTGTTTCTCATATCTGGGAACCTGCAGCTGACTGTGCCCTTGAGTCCTTTGTACACTAGCTAGTAAATAATATGTTTTGCTCTACAGTTTTAGTACAACAAATGCCCTGCTATTAAGTATAGAATACTGGCCTTCATGTATGAAAGTTTCCAAATAGGAAAGGTGTGTGGGGCAGCCAGTCAGATTACCTCCATTCATTCATGACTCTTCTCTAAAGCAATGTTGAAATTGGTTTTCACAACATAGTTTTATATGACAGGGATACAGAATGGTGGGTCAGGTAGAACCTGTGGGTTTGGGTATGACCCAGTGACCTACAATACTAAAGCTTTGCTGATTGTTAGATGGACCTTGAACACTTTGATAAAGTCTCAGTACGCATCTCCATGTTTGCCACAGGGACCATTGGTGTACTTGGTGACTATTGTAGACACTATGCTTGTAAGTTGTTACAGTTACAAAAGACAGAGTAGGAGCCCTGATGAAGCGTCAATCAAAAACGCAAACGTATGTTTTAAAATGTTTATCATTGTTGTTAGCTACATGTAAACTCTTATATTTCGATGCAGCCATCTTTCCATTTTGCCATTGCCCTATATGCTATAAAGCTGCTTAGACCTGAGCTTGATGACACATTCTCTGAGGCTAGTTATTTTTCTAGAGTCCCCTCTCTGCATACAGAACAATAACACTCCCTCTCTAGACAGTCAGGGGAGAACCTACTATTGTCAGCCTGTTTTGAAATGTCAGCTGTTCTGCAAGGACTCATGGGAGCTTACTATGAGGCAGATTACAGACAACTACATGCAACATTGCTTAAGAAAAATGTTCATTACATGCTACGTTATGTAATATGAAGTTTGTAGGCATTCCTCTTAGGCCCCTTTCACACGGGGCGGTTCCACTGGACAGATTCCACTAGTTTAGCGGGGGATCGATCCGTTGATCCTCGCTGAGCAGGCGGATGACAGGTCCTTCTATGCTCACTGTGCAGGGACAGACCTGTCAGAGCCCCACTGTTCTCTATAGGGGGATTGGATGAAAACTGGCAACCTGTCCGTTTTCATCCGATCCGCTGGACGATCTGTTTTGAGCGGATCTTGATGGATTGGATGGCAGGCGGGTGGCAACAAGCACATCTCTGCTGACATCCACCTGCCCATAGAAGTCAATGGGTGGACCGCTTGGATCTGCCTAAAAAACGGATAGGGGGATCCAAGCGGGCTGATCGCGTGAAAGAGGTTCACTTTTAAGGCCCAGCATGCCCTAAATACTTGGGTGGAACTATATAAAGTATTTGTATAAAAAAAAAAAAAAAAAAACTTGGGTAGAGATATAAAAGTTGATAAAAAAAAAAAAAAAAGCATGGTTACAAAAAGCAGGTATGTCTCTGCAGTGTCAGTGATGCAGTCATAAGAAGAAAGGCTTGTTGCTGATTGAAAAAGCATCTCTTAATCACACAGTTCCAATTAATTTTGAAAACCTCCTTCATCAGGGCCATAATTAAATGCACAAGTAAATTAAAAAAATAGAAGATGGCAGCTTTTGTACACCTTGTTTTGTCTTTAGATATATTATTTAGAATTACCTTCGCCTCCCCAAATAACCTTTTATGTAGCTGCCGGGGGAGGATCTAAGGAGAATATTGAAGTGTCACTTGAGTGACAGCTTTGAGGCTGCTGAAATCACATGCATGATGACGGTGCCCAGCAGCAATTTCAGGACTTTGCAAGGGAGGCTTTTAAAGGTAAATAACATGCGTTAAATGCACATGCATATAATCTAATGGGAAGATACAAATATCTGTATACAGTAACTACCTGCATATAATACTACATCTTTCAGACATTCCATTTATGCTTTTAATTATTGCAGACAGTTTTTGTGGAGTTTCCGGTTGCCAGGTGAGGCCCAGAAGATAGATCGGATGATGGAAGCTTTTGCAGCACGTTACTGTCTGTGTAACCCTGGGGTGTTTCAATCCACAGGTTAGTCTGAACAGAATATGCAATGCTCTCATATTTTTGTTTTAAACCATTATGTTCTAAAATGCTTTAGTCTAAACCCTTTGGAGTACCGTAAATCCTCCATGCTGTATTATGCGTGGCTGAGTTATTTGTGTCTGAAGCTAAATTTGAGGTACTATAGATCATGGGTTCAGCAAGAGCCTGTTGTGAATTTGCAAGGCATTCATATCAGAAGGCTTGTATTTTATCATCTGCAAATTATTTTGTAATAAAAAATGCCAAGAAAATCACCTGGTTTCTTTAGTCTCTTCTTACCATCTGTTGTAAAAAAAAAAAAATGTATGGCGAGCTCAGTAGCTGAAGCTGTTTTTTGCACACAAGTGAATAAATCAGGGTCATAATTCATCCCCCTAATCCCCCCTCCAGCTCCAAACAGTGTTCAGGCTCCGACACCATGCCTGAAAGGAAACTACTGGTATACTTTCTCTGTAGAAAACACACAGTGGTCTGGGAATCCTTTGTCGTATATTTTAATACATATACAAACCTTAACAAATATATTTAAAAAACATTATTCATTAATTGTGCCCAAACCATTAGGCTGGGTTTAAACACTTGTCCTGTGTGATAACGCACATTATATATTTTTAATGGGTAATACCCCTTTAGTGCAGCTAAGACTGCACCTCATCCTTTTTTTGTGAACACAGAACACGGTAGTCTACTAAAGAGCGGTTGCATTGTCCTAATGCATTGGGGTGCCATTCAAAGTGAATAACTGCAGACACTACACAGTGCATCTATGCATGTTACTGCAACACAATTTTGTGAACCTGACCTTATAGTTTTCCTTTAGACCCCTTTCACACTGGGGCTTTTTTCAGGCGCTTTTGGGCTAAAAATAGCGCCTGTAAAGTGCCTGAAAAACATCTCCCCTGCAGTCCCAGTGTGAAAGCCAGAGTGCTTTCACACTGGGACACTGCGCTGGCAGGACATAAAAAAAAGTCCTGCAAGCAGCATCTTTGGATCGGTGAAGGAGCGGTGTACACACCGCTCCTGCCCATTGAAATGAATGTGCAGCGCTTCGACAGCGGCACTACACAGGCGCATTTAACCCTTTATTCGCCCGCTAGCGGGGTTTAAAAGCGGCACTAATATGATGGTAAAGCGCCGCTGAAACTAGAACCAGGTTGGGATCGCCCGTGAGAATAATTTAACATTGGAGTCTCCTGTAAGAAAATTATCTCAGCCGAATTTTTTTCCAATTCCCTTATCACCATGTGTCTTTTTTCTGGAGAGTTCAGCCCTCTTACGTTATAGGATATAAATTTAACATCAGTCATTGTTTGATCTTCTTGTTCTTCTTCCTCTTCCCCTTTTTTAATCCAATAGACCAATTTTTGTGAAGAGACAGACAGATCATCCCCCCCTCTCTCTTCGTCCTCCCCTTCTCCCCCCCTCCCCCTTCCTCCCCCCCCCCCTCCCCCTTCCTCCTCCCCTTCTCCCCCCCTCCCCCCCTCCCCCTTCCTCCTCCCCTTCTCCCCCCCTCCCCCTTCCTCCTCCCCTTCTCCCCCCTCTCCCCCTTCCTCCTCCCCTTCTCCCCCCTTTCCTTGTTAGTGTTTTGACCTCATGGTCTGGAGCACACCCTTAGGAACACCCTTGTCCCCCTGCTCTTTTTTGGCCTGAGGTGGAGTTCTATATGGCGCTGTCTAAGTCTCCCCTCTTTTATATAGAGAGGAGATTTCCGAACATGCCAAGAGTCCGAGTCTCTTAGTCCCCTTTTAACTCAAAGTCATGTCGGCCGGCTCACGATTCCACCCTTTAAGGCCTCCTCCCACCCTCCCCTCCCAGTGTCCACTGGAAAGAGGAAGAAGAGAGGGAGGAAAAAAAAAATCTCTTTTCTCTTTCAGCAGTTTCTTCTATGAATCTGAGTCTGGCTGTACGGCCATTTATCCTGCCAATCAGACATGAGGGGAAGCCCCAATTATATTGAACTCTGTGTTCTTGTAGGATCGCCAATAATGGCTTTAATGTCCTCCTTCTTCTCAGAGTTTCCTGTGACAGGTCTTGAAATATTTGGATATTATTACCTTCAAGCTTTATTGGCGGCTTATCCCTCAGATTTTTCCATAACTGATTTTTTTCTTCCCAGTGTTCAAATTGCACTATGATATCTCTTGGGTTTTCCTGCGGGATATCTTTTGGTCTTCTTAGTCTATGCGCTCTCTCAATTTTTATTGCGTTTGTTATTTCTTTTCTCAGGAGTGGATTGCAGATTTTTCTTATTATTTCTGTTAGATCTTCATTTTTAGAGGTGTCTGGAACCCCGCGTATTCTTAAGTTCTTTCTTCTGTCCCTATTTTCTTGGTCCTCTATTTTGTATACTTGTTCTTGTTGTGCTTTTTTAACAGCTTTAAGTTCACCTTCTAGTTTTCTTATGCTAGTACTGTTAGATTTGGTTTCTTTTTCCACTTCTTCCACTCGTTCTAGTATATGGCTCAGGTTTTTATGGATTCTCTCCATTTCTGTTTTTAGCGATTTTTCCAAAGCCGCAAACATGGTTTACATTTCAATTTTTGTTGGTAACGGGGTTCTATTTTGGAGTTCCTCCTCCTCCCTTGGTTCATATTCTATATCAGATTCTTGAGCTATTCTGGGTTCTGATAGTACAGCTGACTCTGACTCTGCGTCTGCTTTGGACTTGTTCCTTTCCTTCTTCTTTTCCTTGCTCTCCATCTGGCTGCTCTTAATAACTTACTGTCTTTCCCTTAAGTGCTTCTCTGTGTTTCCTCCTTGAGTGACATATTTATTCATTGGACCTGGACTAGATGACATACTTAGACGGGGTGATTTAGGGATCACTCCTCCTCTTGCTGCCTTACCCCTCATCTTTACCCTCAGTTAGATTTCTTCCTGGTCACGCTTTTAATATATTAACCTCTGGTATTAATCCGCTAATTTGTAAAAATATGCGTTATCTTTCATGTGCATTGGTAGGGCGGTGGACTTTTTCATAAGGTTTTCGTAAGGTTAATTAATTGGTTATAGTTAATAAAAAATAAGCAGATAGGAAAGGATCACTGTAACGTCTATAATTGTCTATCCATGCTTCACGGAAAAGTCTCTTTTGTAGTATAATTTACGCTTTACTCAATTTGACAGAGTAATAAGCATTTAAACAAGAAAGGATTCTTTGCACAGAGTATGTTGTTAGTTTGTTTTTTGCTGTACTCACCACCTCCCGTTCGTATTCCATGCTGTATATTGGTTCAGTCTCAATCAAGATCGAGTGGCCAGGTTGACTCGCCTTCACCGGGTATGCAGGGTATGTAACCAGATAGAAGCTGTGCTTTTCCTGGAACTTTTCCTGGTTCCTGTATCTTTCTGGCCACTAATGTGATTTATAATAGTACAATGAAGCGGAAAAAAACAAAAATGAGGGGGAAAAAAAAAAGAAAAGGGTCAGTGAAGCAAAGAGTTCTGTTTCAGTTTTAGTGACAGAAACAGTGGCAGTATCTGCAGATTACAGGCGGACGCCGCACGGTTCGGCTCAGCTCTCCACTTGGAGTAGTCTCGGTAGTCCTCCGGGAATCGGGTAGCTGCACAGCTACACAACTGCACGCCGCCGAGATGCTCCTGAACTTTCCTCCTCTACTGAGCACTTCCTCCTTTCTCCTTCCTACCTCGTCTCCTCTCCACTCGGATGCACAGTGGCAGGGTACGGAGGTCAGTACAGGTCAGTACGGCGCTGCTCTATTCCAACGTTGTGCCTGCCTGTGAAAGGGGGATTACTGAGAGCGAACTGGGGGATGCACTGCCCTTATTATTGCCTTATGGTCACTCTGTTTTGGGGTAGGGGAAACTTCTGAGCGGGTTCTGTTCGATCCCACTCTCACATTCTCACCCTGCCTGGTGTGTTTTCGGTGTAGCGTGGATCACGACAGGCACGCTCCAGCTTCGGTTTCAGGCAGCTTCGGTCAACTTGCTCTGAAGTGCTTCTAGGGAGCAGCAGGTGGGACGGTGTCGTGCCGAGAATGGTTTCCCGTCGAAACCTGTTTCCCCTGTCTCTCGGCTGAGATCGGAACTCCGCCTCTCCAGCCTTCTGCACTGCTGCTCCTCCTACTCTACCCCGCATTCTAATCATCATTCTACCGTCCCCGCCCCCGTGCGCGTCCCCTGTACAATATTATTAGTCCATCCACACACATATATTCTTACTCCTTCTACATATGGCTACAATATTATTACTCCTTCAATTAGGTCTCAGGTGTGTATAAAAAGAACACCAGTACACTAGACCTTCTCAACTGCAACTAGACCTCTGCAAACATGCCTAAGATTCACCCGGAGACTAAAGTGTTGATTATCAAGAGGCTGAAGACCAGATCCACTGCTGATGTGGCAGACACCTTCAATGTGTCTCAGCGTCATGTTCAGAGGATAAAAAAAAGATTTGAAGAGACTGGAGAAGTTTTGGACAAGGCCAGGTCAGGCCGACCCCGCAAGACAACTGCTCGAGAGGACCGTTTGTTGGCTCGAAAATCCAAGGCCAGCCCATTTTCCACTGCAGCAGAGCTCCACAAGACCTGGTCACCTGAAGTTCCTGTGTCAACCAGAACAGTTTGTCGGATTCTGTCTCGAAATGGCCTCCATGGTCGAATCAGTGCCCATAAGCCAGCACTAAACAAAAGACAATTGAAAAACCGTTTGGCATTTGCCAAGGGCCACTGCCTGCTAAAAGGATGGACTCTGGAAAAGTGGCAGAAGGTGGATTTTTCAGATGAATCTTCTGTTGAATTACACCACAGTCGCCGCAAATATTGCAGGAGACCTACTGGAACCCGCATGGAGCCAAGATTTACCCAGAAAACAGTGAAGTTTGGTGGAGGCAAAATCATGGTCTGGGGTTACATCCAGTATGGGGGTGTGCGAGGGATCTGCAGGCTGGAAGGCAACATCAATAGTCTAAAATACCAAGAAATCTTAGCTATCTCTTATATTCCCAACCATAAAAAAGGCCAAATTTTGCAGCAGGATGGTGCTCCATCGCATGCTTCCATCTCCACATCAAAGTTCCTTAAGGAAAAGAAGGTCAAGATGCTCCAGGATTGGCCAGCCCAGTCACCAGACATGAACATCATTGAGCATATGTGGTGTAGGATGAAAGATGAAGCATGGAAGACGAAACCAAAGAATATTGATGAACTCTGGGAGGCATGCAAGACTGTTTTTTTTGCTATTCCTGATGACTTCATCAATAAATTGTATAAATCCTTGCCAAACCGCATGGATGCTGTCCTTCAAGCTCATGGAAGTCATACAAGATATTAAATTTGGATCTCACAGCACCACTACTTAATTTGCTGACATATTTTTGGATTTTTAGTAAAGTTGTTCAATTTCTATATAGGCGACAAAACTTTTTTCTTGCCAAAATTTGACCTGTCTGTCTTGATTAAATGATAAATCTTTTTTCAGTAAAACTAATTTATTTCAGTGCATTAAACATCATTTCGGAGGGCTTTAGCTTTTCATATGAGCTATTTCTAACACCAGTTGATTAATTAAAAGTCAGGTTAATAGCAGAAGTTTCTACAAAACAGAGAAGCGACGAGACTTTTGTCAGGGACTGTACATAGCAATAGTCAGCTTGCTATCAGAATCCGTTTCCCCAGCACAGAAAGGGTCTGGGGTAAGAAGGAAGAGTGAGGATGATTTATGCAAAGAGTAGAGCAGTCTGGGAAACCATATACAAGTGTTTTTATCCCTTGAAATGCCGTGGAAGCTATATTGGGAGGAGGGGGAACCAGATCCAATAGCAATAGTCAGCTCTCTATGTATAAATCAAAATGCATTTCCCCTGGACAGAAAGGGTCTGGGGTAAGAAGGAAGCCTGAGGATGATTTATACAAAGAGCAGAGCAGTCAGGGAAACCATATACAAGTGTTTTTATCCCTTGAAATGCCATGGAAGCTGTAATGGGAGGGGGAACCAGATTCGATAACAATAGTCAGCTCGCTATCAAAATCTGCTTCCCCTGGACAGAAAGAGTCTGAGGTAAGAAGGAAGAGTGAGGATGATTTATACAAAAAGTAGAGCAGTCGGAGAAACAGATGGCACATGTTTGACGGGCACAGTGGCTGCAATTGATGATTTTTTTTTCAGACTCTTTCAGTTTGTTTGCCCCCCCCCCCCCCCCAAAAAAAAACATTTTCAGCACCAACTGCCACTGGGAGGGGGTAAAAATAAATGAGATAAAATAATAGGAGGTGTAATAATAATGTAAAATAATAGAAGGGTTAAAAATAAATATAAAATAATAGGAGGTGTAATAATAAATAAAATAATAGGAGGTGCAATAAAAAATGAGATAAAATAATAGGAAGAGATAATGGTGACGTGTATACTGATAGATAGATATATAATAGGTGGTAGGAGTAATAATAATAATAGGGACTGCGGGGAGAATTTCTAGTGTCTAAAAATAATAGAAGAGATATCAATAAATAATATTAAATAATAGGAGGGGATAATAATGAAGACGTAGAAGGGGGAAAAATAAATTAGACAAAATAATATGAAGAGATAATGATGATGTGTGTAATAAATATAGATATTTTATGATGGTGTGTGTGTGTGTGTGTGTGTATATATATGTGTGTGTGTGTATATGTATGTATGTATGTATGTATGTATATGTATATATATATATATATATATATATATATATATATATATACACATATATATATATATATATATATATATATATATATATATATATATATATATATATATATATATATATATATATATATATATATATATATATATATATATATATATATATATATGTGGAACGAGTGATAATATATGTGTGTGGATGGACTAATAATATTGTACAGGGGACGCGCACGGGGGCAGGGATGGTAGAATGATGATTAGAATGCAGGGTAGAGTAGGAGGAGCAGCAATGCAGAAGGCTGTAGTGATGGGAAGTCCGGATTTTTAAAATGAATCGGTTCATTTCAAACTATTCACTGAAATGAACCCATTCAATGAATTCTTCGGTTCTTCGGTTCACTTGTTGAGTCTGCTGACAAGCAAGTCAACCAAAGCTTTGACTCAACCATATTAAATGATTAGAATCAGAAGACTGATTCACAGAAGGTTGGCAGGTCCTGGAGACATTTAGTTCATTGGCGCAGAGCACAAGCCTATTTTTGTCAGATTAGCCGGCGTCATGAATTTTGGTGACACACAAACAGCTGTGTTAGGCTCAGTTCACACTGGTGCGATGTGGGAACCCTGCGATTCCAGTGCGGGTTCCCGCATGGCACCCGACTTGCATGGCAGTTCACACTGCCATATGCGAACTGCTGGGGAGTGTCAAACAATGTTAACGACACCCCCATTTCAGCTCGCATGTCGCACTGGATACTAATGTTTATAGGTAAAGTTGATCCAGGGATTGGCTGTTGAGGGATCAGGAAGGATTTTTTTTCTGGAGCAAATTGGATCATGCTTTATTGGGGTTGTTTTTGCCTTCTTCTGGATCAACTGTGGGTATAGGATTGCATATATGAGGTTGTGTGTATGCGTTTTTGTTTTTTTTTTCTATGTTGGTTGAACTGGATGGTGTTTTTTTCAATCAGATTAAACTACGATATATATATCATAGTTTGTGGCCTCTAACTTTCCTACAAACTTAATATTATACTCTGATCTGGGTTATATTTTACCAAAGAAATGTAGCAGAATACATTTTGGCCTAAATGTATGAAGAAAAATTATTTATTTGCAAAATTTTATAAACAAAATAAAGAAAAACACATTTTTTTCATCAAAAATTCTTCCCCAAATTTTTTTTTAGCAAAAAAATAGAAAACCCACTGGTGATGAAATACTGCCAAAAGAAAGTTTTATTAGTGTAAAAAGTTAATTTGGGTACAGTGTTACATGACCATGCAATTGTCATTCAAAGTGTGACAGTGCTGAAAGCTGAAAAGTTGCCTGGACAGAAGGGGGTGAATGTATCCGGTATTGAAGTGGTTGAGATCTGCACAAGCCTTCCGGCACTATTGCTGTACATCCACTTTTTTATCGAGAGACTTTCAATGAAGGGGGCTTGGGTGGAATTTTTATAAAGATAATTAATAATGTAATATTGTAAAATTCAAAATGTAATATTTTGGTTGTACCGGGCCAGTGTTACCTGTTGCCTTCTTATAGCTCTCTGGGTCTTTTGTTTGAGTTTCTAGCGTTTCTCACTAATCTGAACAACACAAAGCCAAACTAGGGAGTCTTCGCCCCCCTGCTGCATTTCCTGCTATGTAAAATGAAATGAGTCCAGAGCAGATTTTTTTGAACCTACATGCAAAGATCACACTTCTGGAGTTACAAAGAATCAGAAGGTGATTTAACCCATCATTCCTTCTCAGTATAATTTATGGATGGGTCTTTATTTCCTCTGCTTTTCTGTTCCCTGTTTTTTGTTTTTAATGTTATTGGTTGTTTCTCTTCATTCAATAATTACTGTTTAGCCATGATTTGATTTTCTTTCCTTTCATCACAAGTGGAAGGAAAGAAAACCGCTTGATTGTGTTGATGGGGGGTTGAAAGGAGCGAACACCACGAGTGCTGCAGGTGGCTATAGCTGGTGGCAGTAATCGAATGTAGAAACATTAAAATACAGGTTGGTTGTACCCAAGTTGATCGGTGGATCAACTTTGTTACAATCGGCCTGCCTATACATGGATCGAATCTCGGCCGGTCCCTTCTGAACTGGCCGAATTTCGATCCATGTATGGCTGACATAAGACTAAATATTTCAGGAGTTAACATTTGCAGTCCTATCACGTTTCATGTTAAAATGCCCATGCACCTTCTTATGGTTTAATTATCTGATTTTTGCTGGTAGATGTTTTCCATTTTGAACTCACTACTGAGTTTTTCATTAATGCTGTTCTTTGTTCTATGTCAGATACATGCTACGTCCTATCTTTTGCCATCATCATGCTGAACACCAGTTTACACAATCCCAATGTAAGGGACAAACCATCAGTAGAGCGCTTTATATCTATGAATCGTGGAATTAATGAAGGGGGAGATCTTCCAGAAGAATTATTAAGGGTGAGTTTTCCTTAATATAAATAAATATTGGAACATACTTTATGTGAGTTGTTAATTACATGCAATGTCCTGCTGAGAAACTGTTATTTTCATCTTGTATACTACTCCTCAAAGTGGAACTGTGCTCAAAATGTGAAGATTTGCGATGCTATTGTGAACTTTTAGAAGTGTTAACTGCACCTAAGGAGTACCCTGAACAATGTACTTTGTCTGGAATTCCTCCTGAAAATATTGGTGCACTTCCTGGTATGTGAGGTTGCCTAGGCACTCCTATTCCTATAGCCTTATAGCTGTATATCTGCAGTGTAAGATCTAAGATACTGTGACTGGCTGCTAATCTCTAGAACAGGGTTTCTCAACTAGGGTTTCCTCCAGAGGTTGCTAGGAGTTTCTTGAGCTGTGAGCAACTTTTACCTTTTAGGTTCCCATTGATACCATTGATCTTTTTAGCTATCTGTAAGGAGGGTAGTTCTTCCTAATGACCACGAGTGTAAGGCGCATTTTTCCCATTGACCATCACACTAATGCATCTTGAGTTGTAGAAACAGTCGTTTTCCCCTGAGCCTAGATAGATATTCAAGGGTTCATCTGTGTTGAAAAGTTGGAGAAAGGCTGCTCTAGAAATTTGGAGTGAGAATTGGTGGTGTCACTGCTGTGCTGCTCATTGTTCTCTTTGCTGGAGGCTCTGATATAAGGGAACAAAGCCCTTCCTCTACCAAGATGGCTGCCTCCACACAGACACATCGCAGAACAAGGCATGTTTTGTCAATAATGGGGTAAAAAAAATGGGGACGCCACTCCCCTTCTGCTTTGATTGACAGCCTGTAAAGAGACACATGCATGTGTCTGTGAAGGGGACGTGTCTTCTGCCTGCTCTGCACCTCACTGTGACGGAGATCGGAGCCGACTGAGTTTACTTTCCCTTTCCGCCCCTCTCCTCTGGATCTATCTAGATACAAAGCACACTGAAATTCTTGGCAAATTTGCAGCAGAGAGAGACAGAGGGAGACAGACAGAGTGTCACATAGTGTAAGAGAGGGACACAGAGAGAAACAGCAGAGAATGCAGAGAGCGAAAGACTCCGCCTCCCTTAGGTTTGGCGCTATGCCACGCCCAAAGATCGGCAGGTTTATGAGGGCTACAACCGAATAAGGATGCATTTTTGAGAGGTACACGCAATGTGATTTTGATTATCACAACATTATTTACTAAACTTTGCACAAAAAAATAAGGTGTTTAAGGAATTTGGGTTTACAGCCACTTTAACCACTTCAGCCTCGGAAGGATTTACCCCCTTAATGACCAGGCCATTTTTTGCGATATGGCACTGCGTTACTTTAACTGACGTGGTACCCAAGCAAATTTGATAGCCTTTTTTTCCCCACAAATAGAGCTTTCTTTTGGTGGTATTTAATCACCTCTGCGGGTTTACTATTTTGCGCTATAAACAAAAAAAGAGCAACAATTTTGAGAAAAAAACACTATTTTTACTTTCTGCTATAAAACAGATCCAATAAAAATATATAATAAAATGAATTTCTTCATCAATTAAGGCCAATTTGTATTCTGCTTTGTATTTTTGGTAAAATAAATCCCAATTAGTGTATATTGATTGTTTTGCGCAAAAGTTATTGTGTCTACAAACTATGGGATAGAAAATCAAAACTATGGGATAGATTTAAATCCTTTTTTTTTTTTTTAAACTAGTAATGGCTGCGATCAGCGATTTTTAGCGAGACTGCGACATTGCGGCGGACAAACTGGACACTAAGTGACACTTTTTGGGGACCAGTGACACCAATACAGTGATCAGTGCTAAAAAACAATGCACTGATACTATATAAATGACACTGGCAGTGAAGGGGTTAACATCAGGGGCAATCAAATGGTTAAATGTGTTCCCTATGTGTGCTTTCTAACTGTGTGGGGGATGCTGACAATAGACAGTTCCTGATTACTTGGAATCACAGATCTCTCTCTTCCTCTGTGACCGAATGACGGTCTGCCTTGCCATAGGATGCATTAAGGTGAAAAAAAACCACAAGGGTGTTACATCCCCAGTTTATAGGTCGCATTAAAGGTGGAAAACGTTCTGAAATAATTTCTTTGTCTCATTTTTTTTACATCACAGAAACCTGACATTTTAGAAGGGGTGTGTAGGTTTTTTATATCCATTGTATATCTCTACTAACTTCTTACACATCTAGACTTTGCAATGTTTGCCCACTGTTCTTTGCAGAACTGCTCGAATTCAGTTAAATTTGATGGTGACCGTTTGTGGACTGCAGTCTTCAAGTCATTCCACAGATTTTCAATGGGGTTTAAGTCTGGGCTCTGACCCACTGTGTGATCATTTTTGCTATGTGCTTTGGGTCATTGTCATGTTGGAAGGTAACCCTTCTTCCCATTGACAACTTCGGGCAGAGGGCAGCAGATTTTCTATACCCACTGTATTTACTAATGCTATCAGCATTAAGCCCAGTATGTGCGGGCCAAATATCGTCCGGAATAAGCCAGTACAGGCTGACATTCGGCCCGTGTGTACAGGGCTTTGTCAAACAGAAGCCAATCTCACAACCTGCTTCTGTCGAACGAGCATGCAGGAAAACCAGCATCTGATTGGCAACCGATCAGAGCTTGCAGCCAATGATGGTGGGGGGTGGGGGGCGGTCCCCCTGTTAAAACACAATAGCACAGCGGGTAAATCACTATGCTAACATCATTGTATAGTTAGTACAGTGAGCTCCCCAATTTTTTTGTTCAGCCTGCTGTGTTAACAAAAAAAAGAAAATAAGAAAAAGTACCATGTGTACCAGGCATAGGGATTAAACATGGTCAATGTTGATTGATAGTTTAGTTTTACTAAAAGAGCAAGAAAGACTTTTTTGTGCGTGAATGATTATGAGTAATTCAGAAACCATTTGTTACTTCCTATATGTTTTCGGTGTTATATGGAACAGGAGATTTACAATTGCAGACATTGCTTGGTTAATTAGAGCAATTAACATATAAGTACTGCAGTAAGCCATAGCAATTTATTAATCACTTAACTGACTACAGAAAAAAAGAAGACTGGCTGCTATAGCTTACTATACTTTGTACATTTTCGTTATCTTTCATACTCCCTTATTAAATGTGCTGTATGTGGACAAATCCCAACCTGAATGTTTTTTTTTTTTTTTAATTCTGGATATAGTGGATAAGGATTTTTTTATATTTAAAAGTGACCCCCTTGCCTTTTTGTATAAATATCCCTTAAACTTTTTAGTACCGTTGACCAAAATCATTACTCATCTAAACAATAGTGTAACAGCAGAGGCGTAACTCTAGGGGTCACAGGGGTGCTTCAGGGGGCCTGACAACAGGAAAGGGGGCCCACTGTAGAACATATTAAAGGGCCCCAGGATCTGTGGGAAGGGCCCCCGTAGGGGGGGGGTGCTGTGTGTGTGTCAGGGGGCCCTTCATGTTTTTTTGCATCAGGCCCTGAAGGTTCTAGTTACATCTCTGGGTAACAGTATAAAATGTCAGTAATGCTGGCAACTGTTTGTGTTATTTGTGAAATAGGCCATTAGAAAGTCCTGCAATAAGATAAAATCTTAGATAAATAAAGCAAAAAAGTTTGACATTTTCATGTATGTAACATAAATGAGATGCTACTTGTATTGCAGAACATTTTATTGTGTGAATGAGAAAACCACAGAATGTCAAAAAGCACCACTTTCTTGACCAATATCTGCTGTCATTATGATATTAATATGTAGTTAAAAATGTGCATTCATACATTTATACATATTACATCTTTTCTTCTATGTTGAAAGAAGTATGTCCGCATACCATTTTTCACTGCATTACAGCAGGTACCCTTATTTTAAAGAAACACTCCAGCCATACACTCATAGCTGTCTCACCTAAAGATGTGGGAATTGAGACAGCTACCCTTCCTCTGTAAGCATCAGAGAAGTTCTGGAACTGATGCTGCCTTCTTCCTGATGTGGCTTGTACGCATGAATGATCAGCTCCTGTTTGCATAGTGAATATGGCCATGTAGGTAGAATAATATTTATTTAAGGTATTTATAATATAGAGTCAACAATTGCGCACCGCTTTACATATACTGTATATTATTCACTCAAATCGTACACACAGCCAATATTCGCTCATGGGACTTTAAATGAGGCATAATACAAGAGTCATAAAATATCAATTTATTGTACAAGGATTGGACACATAAATTTATAAAGTACACATAAAAAATGTTTGGCATACTGTATCAAGCCATTGGGTTACACATAACAATATATAATGTACATCAAGCTGGTATATTTTCAAGTACATGCTTTACGTGACCGAGATGATTGCAATTGATAAAACACAGCGTCTCCAAATGGTGACCGCTGCTCAGTGTCTGACACAGGAATAGTGGAAGCGAATCCAGGCGCCCAATGAGAAAACTATGAGGTGACACAAGGGAGATCATGACTATGATAAAAAAATATATACCTACTATCTGATGGTTCCTGCATAGCTTCAGCACTGTCACTTGGCAGAACCAACAGCGTGGGACCATTGTAGCCTGCCAACTCATTTCTGAAAGGAAACTATTCTTCCCATTGACCTCTGTGTAGCAAAGTTTTTTTTTTTTTTTTTTAATTGACCACTGGTTTAACCACTTCAATACAGGGCTTTTATATACCCTTCCTTCCCAGACCAATATTTAGTAGCTTTCAGCGCTCTCACAATTTGAATGACAATTACTCAGTCATGCTACAGTGTACCCAAACCAAATTTTTATCATTTTTCTGCTCACAAACAGAGCTTTCTTTTGGTGGTATTTAATTGCCACTGGGTTTTTTATTTTTTGCAATATAAGCGAAAAAAGAGAAATTTTTGAAAAAAAACAAAACTTTTTTTTTTTTTTTTTTTCTATTGTAAAATTTTGCAAATAAGTAATTTTTCTTCATAAATCTGGGCCAAAATATATACTGCTACATAGCTTTAGTAAAAATAACCCAAATTAGTGTATATTTGGTCTCTGTGAAAGTTATAGTCTCTACAAGCTATGGTTCAAATCATTGAAAAATGATCACATCTGATCACACCTGATGTACTGAAGGCCTATCTCATTTTTTGAGACCCTAACAAGCCAGGAAAATACAAATACCCCCCAAATTACCTGATTTTGAAAAGTAGACATTCCAAGGTATTTAGTAAGAGGCATGGTGAGTTTTTTGAAGTTGTAATTTTTTCCCACAATTCTTGGGATTTTTTTTTTTTTGCACAAAATTGTCATAATAACAAGTTATTTCTCTCACACAGCACATGCATACTTGCAATGACACCCCAAAATACATTCTGCTACTCCTGAGTATAGTGATACCACATGTGTGAGACTTTTACACAGCCTGGCCACATACAGAGGTCTATCATCCAAGTTGCACCTTCAGGCGTTTTATGAGCATAAATTGCACATCTCATTTGATGACAACCTATCAGACTTTTGAAGGCCCTGGAGCACCAGGTCAATGGAAACGCCCACAAAATGACCCCATTTTGGAAAGCTAACACCCCAACGTATAATTTATGAGGCATAATGAGTCTTTTGAACGATTCATTTTTTTCCAGAAGTTTTTGGAATATGTGGGAAAAAAATGAGAACGCATATTTTTACACAAAGTTGTCCATTTATAAGATATTTCCAACACATAGCATGTACATAGCAAAAATGACACCCTAAAATACATTATGCTACTCCTCTTGAGTATGGCGATACCAAATGTGTGAGACTTTTACATAGCCTGGCCATATACAGAGGCCCAACATTGAAATAGCACCTTCAGGCATTCTAGGAGCATAAATTACACATCTCATTTCTCAACCACCTATTACACTTTTTAAGGCCCTAGAGCACCAGGACAATGGAAACGCCCACTAAATTATCCCATTTTGGAAAGCTAATACCCCAACGTATAATCTATGAGGCATAATGAGTCTTTTGAATGGTTCATTGGTTCATTTTTTTTCCCGAAGTTTTTGGAATATGTGGAAAAAAAAATGAAAACACTTTTTTATTACAAAGTTGTCCATTTATAAGATATTTCCAACACATAGCATGTACATAGCAAAACTGACACCCCCCAAAATGCATTCTGCTACTCCTCCTGAATATGGCAATACCACATGTGAGACTTTTACACAGCCTGGCTACATACAGAGGCCCAACATCCAAGTAGCACTGTCAGGTGTTCTAGGAGCATAAATTACACACATAAATTCCTGCAAACCTATCACATTGTTGAAGGCCCTTCATATTTCTAACACATAGCATGTACTGTACATACCAATTACAAACCAAAATACATTCTGCTAAGCAAAGGGTAAAGAAAAGATTACTTGCGGATTTAGTAGTGTAGTGGTCCACAGAGGAGAGCATTGGTCCAGACAGCAGGCAGGAACGTGGACAGCTTTCATGCAGCAGGCAGGAATACTGTCCATAGTTAGCACATGCAGCAGGCAGAGGTATGGTCAGCACAGCCAGAGTATTTGTCCAGGGAGCAGGCAGGACCATCAAGCTTAGGGCATCGGTCAGGAAAGAATGGGGACAGGGGTAGAGGCTTCTCCCACCCAAATCGCTTTGAAGTCTCCAGACAACCAGACCCTGTTCTGGGAACACAGAAAACCAAAAATTGGTTTTCTGAACTCAGAACACTATTCTGGAGCCCCTCACATATGTGAGACCCCTGTGTAGCAGGGTGAAAGATCAATCCATGGGGCAGGCAAAAACATGGTCAACATGCCAAGGCCAGTACAGGTAAAAGGCAGAAATAGACAGTAGGCAGAGGCATAGTCGATACAGTCCAGGGTCAGTTCACGTAAAAGGCAGAAACATGGCGGATAAACAATGCAGACGGTAAGCAGAGGCATAGTCGAGAAACAGGCCAGGGTCACTTCACATGGAAGACAATGATATGGTTGGTTGAGGCAGGGAAATATTCAGGACAGAAATTGAAAACGGGGAAATGGCAGTATTAGAAATATGGGCTAATAGTTTTTGAGAGTGTGATATCGCTTGAAGCATTCTCCGATGCAAAGGTCAGGTTGGAAGGGACAGTCGGGACAATGGAAGCTGGTGTCTTTCCTAATCCCTCTTTTGGTACACACCCGACTTTTTTTTTTTGGCGTCGTCTTCCGGATCCTGTTGGTGGAATATGGTCCGGAAAATGGCGCTCATGTAGTCTGCTGACACAATCTGAGCGAATGCTTTCTGGGGGAGATTCTTGTTGGTATATCAGGGCAGTGACAATGTCTTCAGTAAACTTTATGAAGGTGGTGGGTGTTTCCGTTGATTTTTGGTAGATGAAAGAATTTAAAAGGGCCAAATGAAAAAAGTACATTGCGACTTTTTTGCACCAGAAGAGGGATTTTCTTGTTGAAAGATAGGGCTGCAACGTTGATTTGATCATTTAAATCCACCCCCCCGCCATGAATTTATTGTACTCGTTGATACAGGAAGGCTTGCGAACGGGACCGCGTCTTCTGCGAAGTTCCATCGTGGATGGTTGACATGGTTGTGGTGACAAGACGCTGTTGTACCACAGGCCAAAGTTTTTTTTTTTTAGGTATAGGTGGCGCAGAAGGGGCAAACTGGTGTAATAGTTGTCCATGTAAATATGATGCCCTTTTGGAGGAGTGGGAATGCCAACTCCCAAACAATTTTTCCACTTATTCCCATGTACGATGGACACTCAGGGGGCTGGAGCTGGGAATCTTTGCCTTCGTACATGCGGAATGAGTGCACATAACCGGTGGCGCTTTCACAGAGCTTGTTGAGCTTCAAGCCGTACCTCGCCCTCCTACTGGGGATATATTGCTTGATTCCCAGCCGGCCTGTGAAATGCACCAGGGATTCGTCCACAGATATGTTTTTGTCAGGGACATAAAGTTCGGCAAACTTCTTGGAGAAAAAAATTAATTAGGGGGCGAATTTTATATAGTTTATCAAAGTTTGGGTGATTTCAGGGGGGCACTGTAAGTTGTCACTGAAATGCAGGAAGAGCATTATAATTTCGTATCGGGACCTGGACATGGCCGATGAAAAAATTGGCATATGGTGGATGGGTTTGGTCGACCAATACTTATGCGTTTCCTTTTTTTTGTAAGCCCCATGTTGAGCGTTAGGCCTAAAAACAATTTAAGCTCCACCACTGTTAGGGGTCTCCATTCAAAAGGGTGGGCATAGCTGGAGCTGGGGTTGGTTGCAATGAATTGTTGGGCAAAGAGATTGGTTTGGTCCATGATGCCTTGAACTAATTCGTCAGGGAAAAATAAATTTAAAAAATCCATTTGGGAAAAACCTGCAGTGTTGACCTGCACACCTGGCTGTGCTGTAAAAGGGGGGATTGTGGCTGACCCTGTGGTAGAAGGCAGCCACAATGGGTTTGCCAAGGCATCTGGAAGCTGGGTTTGGGCCCTAATCCTTTGGCATGCACTTGTACTAGGCCTTTCCTCCTGGGGTCTAGCAAGGCCTGTACTGGGCCTCTCCTCCTGGGGTCTACCGCCGTTGGCACTGCTGGTAGCTGCCTGGTGTTCAGATCGTCGTCTTCGGGGGGCTCATATTCCGAACCAGAATTGGAATCGGAACTGAGCGGTGAGAGCTCCTCGTTGCTCTCATCGGTCAGACTGAGTATTTGGTATGCCTCTTCTGGGGTGTACACCTTTCTGAACATAGTGGCTGTATGTACTCTGGTGGTGGGTACTCTGGTGGCAAGTACTCTGGTGGCAGGTGGTGAGGTTGTGGGTAATCTAGTGAGGTGGCAGGTACTCCGGTGGCAGGTGGTGATGTGGCGGATACTCTGGTGAGGTGGCGGGTACTCTGGTGAGGTGGCGGTCTTCTGGTGGCAGGTGGTGAGGTGGCGGGTACTCTGGTGGCAGGTGGGTGAGTACACTGGTGAGGTGGCAGGTACTCTGGTGAGGTGGCGGGTACTCCTGATGGACAGGTACTAGATGACAGGTACTAGATGACAGGACCTCTTTATTTAGGGGGGAAATCTGGGCACAGTAGTTCATATATAGGGTACTGTAATATGTAACTCACTGTTAGCTGATTTACTCCTCACACTGGATTGGTGTGTGAAGAGGAGAACCCAGCAACAGCGGTTACACACTGTTTACATTTAATGACCGGCTGTGATTGGACACAGCCGGTCACGTGGTAAAGAGCCAATTTCATTGGCTCTTTACATTGATTGGGGCTGGGCTGTATCCAAGGGAAAAGCCTCAGCCCCGATCGCCGCTCTGCCTGCCACCGGGGGCACGCGCGGGCACCGTGCACGCCGCTACTGCATAGTTCTGCATAGTCACCAATCACAGCCGGTCACGCTGCTCCCGAAGCTCTGCCCCCTGCCTCTGCCACTCCATTACCCCCATCGGGGAATGGCTGTGTCCCGAGGGACACTCCGGATCCCCGATCGCCGCTCTCCGGGCCCCCGGGGGCCCGCAGTAGCAGTGGAAAGCCGAGGACGTCATATGATGCCCACCAAGGATGGGAGATCCCATCTGTGGGCGTCATTTGACTATGGCTGGGTACTGAAGTGGTTAAGGACCCTTCTCTTACAGACCACCAGTGTAAGGGGGCTCTTCTGTCACTGCCAATGTATTGGGACATTCTTCATATAACTACCAGTGTAAGGGGGGCACCTTTTCCACTGATCACCAGGGTAAGAGGTTCATTCTACCAGTGGCTATAAACGTAAGAGGCCCTTCTTCCTCTAGGCCATCACTGTATGGTGTTCTTTCTCCCGCTGATCCCCCAATGTAAGAGGTTATTTCTTCATTGACCACCAATGTAAAGTGATACTAGAACATGCCTACATATGAAATATTCTGGGTTCTGGTCGCACCCATTGTTCCTGCTGAACCGGCCGAGATTCATGTATGGCCGGACTTAGAGGTTTAATTTTGCTTCTTTTCTAGAAATTAATGTTTTAGGCATGGCTCTAAAAATTCTAGAATAACTTCATTAGTCTATATAGTACTAAGGTTTTTTTCTACACTGATGATCCTTTTTTAGGGGGGTATAAAATATTAGTGCAGACACTCCTGGCGGTTTCCCTAATAGTGGTAGTATTTGACTGGCTCTGTTGGATTTTTCTCTCTGATTTCTGTGTTCACTAATGCCGCGTACACACGGTCGGACTTTTCAGCTACAAAAGTCCGACAGCCCGTCTGACAGACTTTCGACAGACTTTCGACGTACTTTTGGCGGACTTTCAACAGACTTTCTAACGACCGGACTTGCCTACACACGATCACACCAAAGTCCGACGGATTCGTACGTGATGACGTACACCGGACTAAAATAAGGAAGTTGATAGCCAGTAGCCAATAGCTGCCCTAGCGTGGGTTTTTGGCCGTCGGACTAGCATACAGACGAGCGGATTTCTGGGTCCGGCGGAGTTACGACATAAAGATTTGAAGCATGTTCCAAATCTAAAGTCCATCAGATTTGCGACTGGAAAAGTCAGCTGAAGGTCCGGTAACGCCCACACACGATTGAATTGTCCGCCGGATTTGGTCCGTCGGACAAGTCCGGTCGAAAAAGTCTGACCGCGTGTATGCGGAATAAGGGATTACAGCAGAGGTGTGTGCTCACTAAGAAAAGATGCACCATAATCTCATATGAGAATGATGTTTATGCACTTGTCAAATTAAAAAGATTATGCATGTATTAACACTTATATTTTCTAGGACTGTGACAAAAATATTAGCGTGCAGTTAGGGCTGGGAGATTTTCTTAAAAAAAAAAATCTTCGATTCTCTTAAAAAAAACTCGATTCACGATTCGAATCGAGTTTTTTTTTTTTTTTATTTGGAAATCACGCCGGTCCCGAGGCGCTGCGGGCATGAGCTTTTAGGCGAGGCTGCGGCTTTGGCCTAGTCCGCAGCGTCCGGCCTCGCGGACTAGGCCGAAGCCGCGGCCTCACCTAAAAACTCCTTGCCCGCAGCTCTTTAGGCCCGGCGCGGTGTCCGCGCCGGTCCGGAGGCGCTGCGGGCATGAGTTTTTAGGCGAGGCCGCGGCTTCGGCCTAGTCCGCGCCGTCCGGCCGTAGCCGCGGACTAGGCCGAAGCCGCGGCCTCGCCTAAAAACTCATGCCCGCAGCGCCTCCGGACCGGCGCGGGTGAAAAAAAAAAAAATCTAAAAAAATCGATTTGCTTAAATTTTGGATCGATTTGACCTCTCAACTCGATTCAAGATTTAAATCGATTTTTTTCCCAGCCCTACGTGCAGTACAAAAAAGCAGACTGCCAGAAATTGTTTAACTGTTCTAATGACAGGAATTTGGTGGCTATGAGTTACTACTCTCAGGCATAGCTGATAAAAGTCACCATACCGGTACAAGATAATTGCCTTTCCTGCTGCGTGCAGGAATGCAAACATATGAAAATTCAAGCGGTATACCAAACAGATGGATGGACAGCACATGTCACAAAGCAGGTACTGAAGAAAAAGAATAGGGTGGGTATAGGATTGTGTATCTGGGATTGTATAATATATTTTTCTTTTTATAGGTTGAACTAGATGAACTTGTGTATTTTTTTTCCAACCTAACGAACTATGTAACAAAGTAGGACTGCTATAGGACAGGCCCTGCAGTCCTGTGAAAAAGTAATAGCCCTGTCCTAATTTTTATTTTTTTTGCATATTTGTCACACTTAAATGATTTGGATCATCAAACAAATTGTATTATTACACAAAGATGACCCAAGTAAAAGCAAATTGCAGTTTTTTAAATGATGATTTCATTTACTAAGAGGAAATAAGTTGTCCAAATCTGCCTGGCCCTGTGTGAAAAAGTAAATGCCCCATAAACCTAATAACTGGTTGTACCACCCTTGGTGTCAAGAACTGCAATAAAGCATTTGCGATAACTGGTAATGAGTTTTTCACATTGCTGTGGAGGAATTTTGACCCACTCCTATTTGCAGAATTGTTTTAATTCAGCCACATTGGAGGGTTTTCGATAGAGAATGGCCTGTTTAAGGTCATGCCACCGCATCTACATCATGCCAAGTTCCAAATTCTGAATTCCAAATTCCCAATTGCAAATTCCGTGTTTCAAATTCCAAATTTCTAATTTCAAGTTCCCAGTTCCGTGTTCTGAATTCCGTGTTCTGAATTCTGTGTTCCGAATTCCATATTCTAAATTCCGTGTTCCAAATTCCGTGTTCCAAATTCCATGTTCCAAGTTCCCAGTTCTAATTCCGAATTCCGTGTTCTGAATTCCATGTTCCAAATTTCAAATTCCAAGTTCCCAGTTCTAATTCCAAATTCCGTGCTTTGAATCCCATGTTCCAAATTTCAAATTCCAAGTTCCCAGTTCTAATTCCAAATTCCGTGTTCCGAATTCCGTGTTCTGAATTCCGTGTTCCAAATTTCAAATTCCAAGTTCCAAGTTCTAATTCCAAATTCCGTGTTCTGAATTCCGTGTTCTGCCTTCCATGTTCCAAATTTCAAATTCCAAGTTCCCAGTTCTAATTCCAAATTCTGTGTTCCAAATTCCTAAATCCGTATTACAAATTCCGTGTTTCCAAATTCCCAATTCCTTGTTCAGAATTCCGTATTCCGAGTTCCATGTTCTGAATTCCATAGAGTTAGAATGCTCCTGGTAGTGCAGAAAATAAAAGAATGTAAATCCCCTGGACTGCTGCTTTTAATAGACACCGAAAAAGCGTTTGATAGATTAAACTGGGGATTTATTCAGAACACATTAGAGGTAATGGGATTAGGCCCAAAGATGACCCACTGGATCAAAACACTATACAATCAGCCCACAGCGAGGGTAAAGGTAAACGGGACAGTCTCTGGGCCCTTTGAGATGTACACCGGGACGAGACAGGGGTGCCCCCTGTCCCCCCTGTTGTTTGTTCTGTCATTACAACCACTTTTGGCAGGGATTAAGATATGGGGACAAGGAACACAAATTGGCGGCTTACGCCGATGATATTCTGTTTTATATAACTAGTCCCAGGATAACCCTACCCAACTTAATGAAAGCCTTAAAAACATATGGAGATATATCATTACTTTAAAATGAACCCTTTGAAATCAGAGATCCTAAAAATTAATGTGAGGAAACAGGACAAGCTGATATACCAACATGAGTTCCCATTTATTTGGAGAAAAACGGATTTAAAATACTTAGGAGTCAAAATAACACCATCCACTGAGACAATATACCAAAAGAATTTCAGCCCGCTACTGAACGAAATAAAAACAAAACAAAATTAAATAAAATTGCAACAAGATACTTGTCTTGGATAGGCAGAATAAATATTTTTAAAATGGTAATTTTACCAAAGATTATGAATAAGATGCAAATGCTATCCATCCCACTCCCACAGGTATATTTTAAAACCCTAAAAACGATACTCTTAAGGTTTATTTGGCAGAAAAAGAAGCCTTGTATAAGCTTGACAGTACTGACTAAGGAGAAGGGGCAAGGGGGACTTGGGAGTACCAGACCTTAAGAACTATTACAATGCTATTGTACTATCACGGGTGTTAGAATGGGCAAAAAACAGTAAAGAAATAGATGGGTTAAATTGGAAAACACGATTAGTAATGCTACACTAGGGAAAAAAATATGGATACCTGCAATACTAAGGGAACTGAGTTATAACACAGAAAGCACTGGCAATCTGGGATATGATGCACAAAAGGGAAAAATGGGATTTTAATTTTACCTTTGATACCACTAAGAGACACGAATTGGAAATTGGATAAAAAAAAATAATTCACAATTAAAAGCTATAAAGGAGAAAGGTAAAATATGCACATTTCAGGATTAAAAACACAAAAAATACTTATTGGTAATAGATGAATGGCAGTACTCCCAGTTTAAACATTTTGTTGCTGCATTGCCCCAACCAGTTAGATCCGATGAGAACCTACGGCCTTTTGAGCGGCTATGAACAGCTACAGGTACGAATAAGGGGATCTCAAGGCTCTATAAATTACTGATGGGACTGAAAGGGCCGGAAATACCGCCATTTATCGGAAAATGGAAAGAAGAATTGAGAATGCGAGAGAGACCTAGATTTAGGGAAAATACTGAGGCTGGCACACACCACGGCAACACTATAGAAATGAACTACAAGTGCCTGACACGCTGTATATAACACTGGATAAGGCACACAAATGCCAAAACGAGGTTTCGCAGTTATGTTGGAGGGGGTGTAAGGTACTTGAAACCATGGTCCACATAGGGTGGACATGTCCTAAAATTAAAAAATACTGGAGAGAGGTACTGCAGATAATAAAGGAAATAACCAGCATAGAAATACCAGTGGACTCGTGGGGGTGTTTGTTCCATGGGGTTAGAATGCTAATCAAACAATATACAAGAACATTGGTCCCCCAGTTATCAAACGCAGCCAAAAGTTTAATCCCTCGACAGTGGCAGGAGATAGAAAGTCCCACAATGAGGAGTTAGTGTAGTAAAATAAACAAAACTTTTAATATGGAATATCTAAGGTTCAGTGGCGAGGAGGGAAGGTTTCGAAGGGAAGTGGAGAGTTTGGATAAAGTTTAAGCAGACAGTTGGATTTGCTGAAATGATGGGAGCATAAGAAGGGGATGAGATTGGAGATACGGGAAATGTCAGGCAGCTAGAGGTTAATAAGACAGGTCAGAGAGGAGGGGGAGGGAGGGCTGGGGAGGGGGAAGGAAAATTATTAAAATATGCTGACAAAAGCAAACAGTGGAAAGGTGACCTCATCAGTCTGCTTCTGCTCCTTCACTGTCTGATTATAAGCAGGGAGTGGAGAGTAATGCCGCGTACACACGGTCGGACTTTTCGTCTACAAAAGTCCGACAGCCTGTCCGACAGACTTCCGGCGGACTTTCGGCGGACTTGCAGCAGACTTTCTAACGAACGGACTTGCCTACACACGACCACACAAAAGTCCGACGGATTCGTACGTGATGACGTACACCGGACTAAAATAAGGAAGTTCATAGCCAGTAGCCAATAGCTGCCCTAGCATGGGTTTTTGTCCGTCGGACTAGCACACAGACGAGCGGATTTCGGGGTCCGTCGTAGTTACGACGTAAAGATTTGAAGCATGTTTCAAATCTAAAGTCCGTCGGATTTGAGGCTGAAAAAGTCTGCTGAAAGTCCGGAGAAGCCCACACACGATCGGATTACCAGCCAGCTTTAGTCCGTCGGCGTCCGTTGGACTTTTGTAGACGAAAAGTCCGACCGTGTGTACGCGGCATAATGATGAGCTCTGGCGTGTTCGCATGCTGCACGTGCCGAGCCCGCCAGGAAGTCAGCACGGCGCAGCGCTAATCACAAGCAGTGAGACATTTCCCTATGTGCTGCTGCAGAGATCAGAAAATGTCCCACTGCCTGTGATTAGCACTGCGCCGTGCCGACTTCCTGGCGGGCTCGACACGTGCAGCATGTGAACACGCCTGAGCTCATCCTTAGTGGAGAGGTCACCAAGCTGTGTTGCCTAATTGCAGCAAAGAAAAGTAAGGTCACCGGGCTAGTTTTGCTGTCTGGGAGGGCTGTGTAAATCTCAGGTAAAAACGCTCTAATATATGTATTTCAGTAGTGTATCTGGAGTTTAGATGTAAATATTTGAAATGTTTTTTGATCACCTTAAAGGGACCCATTCAGAATAAGAAATATAGTGGCTGCCATCACTCACTTGGTGTGGACAATGGAGCTTTAATTAGAGGTCGACCGATATGGGTTTTTTTCTGGCCGGTGCCGATGCCGATATTTAGAAATCGCGGTGGCCGATATGTGATGCCGATTTTTTGGGGCCGATATATTATGCCGATTTTTTTTTTTTTTTTTTTTCCCTTCATCTCATAAAATCTAACAGTAAGACCCCTTTCACACTGGGGCGTTTTTCAGGCGCTTTTGGGCTAAAAATAGCGCCTGTAAAGTACCTGTAAAACGGCTCCCCTGCAGTCTCAGTGTGAAAACCAGAGTGCTTTCACACTGCGGCGATGCGCTGGCAGGATGTTTAAAAAAAAAGTCCTGCAAGCGGCATCTTTGGAGAGGTGTCTACTGCTCCTCCACCACTCCTGCCCATTGAAATGAATTCGCACCGCTGCCGAAGCGCCTGCAAAGCCTTTCGGCAGCGGCGCTTCAGGGGCGCATTTAACCCCTTCCTCGGCTGCTAGCTGGGTTATAAGCGCCCTGCTAGCAGCCGAATAGCGAAGCTAAAATGACGGTAAAGCGCCGCTAAAACTAGCAGCGTTTTACCGTCAACGCATGCCTGCTGTGTGTGAAAGCAACCTTAAGTGATACAGAAAATTTTTTACATTTAAACATTTATTAAACAAAACAAACCTCCAATCAGCTCACTTGTAGAATTTAGATAAAATTAAAAAAAACTATATCTTAAATATTAAATACACAAAAACAGGTAATCAAAACTTTTGGATGAAAAAAAATGGGCTAACTTTACTGCTTAGTTTTTTTTTAAATTTATTAGTGTATTTTTTCAAAAAATATTGCGTTTGAAAGACCGCTGCGCAAATACCGTGTGACATAAAATATTGCAACAACCACTATTTTATTCCCTAGGGTCTCTGCTAAAAAAAATATATATATATATAATGTTTGGGGTTTCTAAGTGATTTTCTAGCAGAAAATACAGGATTTTTACTTGTAAGCAACAAGTGTCAGAAAAGATTTAGTCTTTAAATGGTTAAACTGAGAACTTCTACACACAGAGCTCAGTTCATTCATAAGTGTAAACATTGTATCTCTTCAGGTTCTTTTTATCAGATTTGGCAGGCTGCCAAGAGGAGGAGAGAAGTCTCTTCACAGAAGTTTTCAGGCAACTTGTATTGACTTCTATTACAGAAGTCATTTGCAAGTCCGCTGATATCGGCCTTTTTTATGAGCACAATCGGCAGATGCCGATTAAGTAAAAAACGCCAAATATCGGTCGACCTCTAGCTTTAATACTTTTCATTGGTACCATGATTGTTCCAGGCGATTGATTCAATAGGTAGTGAAGCCAGGATATAGATAAAAGCCCAGAACCTGCCTTTTTAAAACCAAGCTGGCAATAGCAGTCTCCATATTGCTAACCTTACAAGTTCACACCAGTGCGGACTATATACTTTTTTTTTTTTTTTTTTCATCTTATCTACTTTTAATCACAAAAATGTTTGTCAGACAAATCAAAGCAATCGAACATCAATAGTTTGATCAATTTACATTTTAAAGGGGATTTTTTCAGATTTATGTCTGTTTCTGTTAAAAAATAGCTGTATTTTTTTTAATATGTCAATGTGAAAAAGGGAATCTGAATGGGGGCAGTTTTTTCATTATTAATCTGCAGATGCACTTGCAGTGTTCTAATGAGGAAAGTTGCAGTGTCTGCATCCTTTTATTAACCCTTTTGGAGTATTTAACCCTTAATTAACCCTTTGGGATTAAGTAATTAACCCCTTGCTAAAAATCAATGAAGCAATAACACAAGCAGGAAATTACATTTTGGGGGACGTTCTGTACACAGTTTGTGTACAGAAGGCCTCCTGGTTGCCATATTATGTAGATTTTTTCAGCGTATTACAACTCATTTTTATTAACATTAAATGACAATATGGTTCATGTAGCAATTGTATATGAATATATATTTATATATATATATTATACATTTTATTTTATTTTTTATTTGTTTGTTTTTTTTCCCATCAAAATGGCGTTGCCTGTTAGTAGTCACTATTATTGGTTGGTTGCTTTGATCAGTTTAGTCATTGAAAGCTGTTTTACAATTGCCCAAGTGTATGGCCAGCTAGTCCTACATATAGCAGTTTTCTGGTAATTCAACCACCTTCACCCAGCAATCGCAGGATGTAACTATAGAATGGGTAGGGGCAACCTACCACCATAATTTATGTAGTTAGATCTATAGATAATGGTAGGCTGCTTTAATCCAGTCATTCTCAACCAGGGTTCTGTGGAACCCTATGGTTTCTCCAGAGGTTGCTAGGGTTTTCTTGAGCTGTGGCTGATCTCCTGTCTGTTGGTGCATGTATAGTTTTTGGGCCCATACTACATGGCAGATCCAGCAGCATGACCCCAATAATTTGTTTAGCTGTCTGTACACGGCATTTCCCAATGACCCCTGATTAATTCACCTCAGCAGGAGTTCCCTGAGACCTGAAAATAATTTCAAGGTGAGAGGTTGAAAGGTTGAAAAAGGCTGCATTAATACATTCTTCGATTAAAGACTTGTTGAGAATGTTTTGAAATTGCTAGAAAGTACATTTTTTGCGGGGCCAGTGTTAAGCCTGGAACACACTGAGTTTTTTTTCCAGCTTCGGTCGGAGCCGCTGTACTAACTATGCAAAGTTAGTACAGTGATTTCCTCCGCTGAGCTTTTGTGTTCTCCACCTCCAGAACACTCCGATCAGCGCTCTCTGCCATTGGCTGAGAGCGCTGATTGGGAGTCAGTTGGGTGCTGGTTTTTCAGCATGCTCATCCGACAGAAGCCGACCGACATACACACAGGTGGAATGTTGGCCATATTTTTTTTTTTCAACCAGTCAATGTCTCCCGACATTCAGCCTGTGTGTATGGGGCTTTAGGCTGACCATACACTTTACAATCTAATTATACAATCTCCTTTTAGATCTACCATCAATTATGTAGTGCAAGGGCTGTCTGATTTGATACTGACTGAATGATCTAATTTGGGTTTGTCCTCCATAATATAGTTTTGGTAAATATGGTTGGTATTGGCAACATCTTAATTTTTTTGGGGCTGTAATTGTTCACAATTAATGTTATTTTTAAATTTGCATTTTAGAACTATTAAAACAATTACTTTGTCTTCTGTTTTTGTCCACAGAATTTGTATGAAAGTATTAAGAATGAACCCTTTAAAATCCCAGAAGATGATGGTAATGACTTGACACACACATTCTTCAACCCTGATCGAGAGGGCTGGCTTCTAAAATTAGGTCAGTTGAATGACAATATGTGTGGGCTGATTTTTCTGTTGTTGCATATTGGTCTACCGTTACTTGAAAACTACCCTTTAGGTCTTTTTTTTTTTTCTCCTGAAGGATGTCATGTAGAGGGCAAATTCCTAAATGGCTGTTTTCTAGTTCCAGTTTCTATGAAAGTAAAAATGTACCTGTAACTCCCTTCTTTTGAAAGCCTCTTTCAGGTGGAGGTACACTAACAGAATAAGTTTATCGAATATGTAGGTTAAAGAGAATGTGCACACTATACTAATACATTTTATAATCATTAATTTTATTATATCTATTATGTATTATCTACTATATTTTTTTTTTTTTTAGCAATATAATGTTTTACACTTCCAGCTTTATTTTAATTTCATTGAGTTTAAAAAGGAATTAAAACTTGCGGTTGTTCTGCCAGTGGATTTCGCACGTGTTTACTCTTTTATGAAGGAAGGAGCAGCTCATTTACAATGTTGAATTATATGTTTCAGACATGTTCTTTCCTCACTAGAAGCTTGCCCTCAATCTGGAGATTGTTGAGTTAATTGAAGCAAATATAGAGGCAGGCGATTCATGCATTGCTAAGCTGCTCGATAATTATCTCAGCTCATTACATTCCAAGCCACAGTAACAGAGCTCAGCAATTTGACTTGCAACAGCATAGTCCAACATCACCAACTCACACTAGAGCAAGAGAGTCTTGAGAGCGCCATCTATTTACTGCTTACAATGCAACACCTTAGCTTCGGGTCTAGAACGGGTTTTTATTACATTTCTTGATCATTAACTTTCTAAGATTAAACTGTGGATGAATTGTGGTTTGTAGTTAAAGCTTTTATAAGTTTTATGCAGTAAAGTTGGAATACATTGAACAGTTAAAAGTCAGTCTTGATCCTCATGTGTGAAGGGTCATGTTCAATTTGCAATTGAGGTATCTGGAATGGCAAGGACGTTTTCTCTGAATTGAACTCTTGCCATTTTTGGAGCTGTACTGGACAACCTCTATTTACATATTTAAAGCTTAATCATCACCTTATAATTTTCCAATTCATCTTCCCTGATGACACCCTTAACCTGAGAAGATCCTACTTACCTAATTGGACAGAAAGTAAAGGATTTGAAAAGTTCTGCACTATTACACCTTGTTTTACTGCCTCTATGGACTTGTGCTTGTTTTACCACAGAGAGAAGCACTGATGCAGCAGCTTAGCTATGGGCTTACCTTCTGGGGGAAGAAAGGTGGGGATGGTTTAAGAATGGTGTTTGGACTGTACTTAAGAGAAACACTTTAGGAGGCTGCCTGGAACTTGCACAGGTTTCCATCTTTTCAATGGGACCCAGTGCTGTGATTCTTGGGCGAATTTTTGGTGAAAAAATGAGTTCAGCATGACAGTGAGTACTGTGTTGGGTAGAAGAAAAGCATGTCCCACTCCTGGAAGTTTAGGTGACAAAAGCCAGACCTCCTGGAGGTGGGATGGAATCATATGCACAAACCTGCCCATGCTTTTCCATTTTAACTTTATCAGTTTAGGGATTGCTTAGATATTGGTTTTCCCTTTATTTCCATACTATTGTCACATATATAGAACAATTGTGCCGAAAGCTGTGCATGCCCTTAGGGGAAAGATATGTATTTGTCATGTAAAGCTCAACTGAAACTTCAGTTTAAATCTGGTAAATACATGGGGCATCCAGAGGCATCAAAATAGGAGGTGTTCAATGTACTATTGTTTGTTTTCTTTCTAAACCAGCCACAGCCCAGGTGAAAAAATCCCTGTCCCCTGCAGAGTGGGACCCTTGCTCTCTGCGTGGAAGCGGTGATCTCATTGCAGAGATTTGACATAGGTTTCAATCAAACCTTATAGGTCTGCAATCAGAAAAGCTAATGTCCCTGCTGATTTGAAAGGTCTGCCTCTAACTCCCTATCGGGGCATGTCGGACCTCTGTAAAGACATCATTGGTTCCCTACAAGAGAGCAAGTGTCCTACTCTACAAGGTGCTGGCAGGACACAGGCTTTTTAATCAGGCTACTACTGCTTTTTAAGGAAAATAAATTTGTGCACACCTTTTTGTTTTTAAGCATCTGGAATGTATGAATTTAAACTAAAAGTTTGATTTGACTTTTAATTATAAGAGAGATACCTAGTACTCTAAGATATTTGCCCTTAAATATTATCCAGATAACTTCAAAAACTGACTATGGCAGTACATTCAGATTGCCTCATAAGACCATCAGCCTTACCGTAAACAGTTCAACGGGAAAATCGAAGATGACGGTTACAAATTCACCATGCTGGAGTTGGTCTAGTACCAGGCGGATTTTTATGTGTTGCTGTGACTGCTGCACTTTCATTCTTTGCAATTTTTACCTAATATGGCAACATATCTATCTGAATGGGTATTATATTAATATTTTACTTAGGGTAGCGTGAATGATTCTGTGTTTGAGCATGATGAGGTTGCAGATAGAGAGCAGGCTGGCTTTATTTTCTTAGTTTTTCATGGCCATTGGATGAAGAAGCAAAAAACAAGTGCTTGTATAGATCATACTTTCCTCTGCCTTTCATAATGTCCTCCCATCAAGAGCCTACCTGGAAAAATGATACATCTCAATGCCTGGCCATAGACTAAATGCTGTATGTTATGCTCTGGTCAACATAAGCAGAAAATTATTCTGAGCGGTTTAGCTCAGGACACAGTTTTTTAAAATATATGTCTCGGCAAAACTGAAAAATACCAGTTTATCAGTCAGAAATCCAGTGAGATCTTAACTTCCTGTTTGAGCTGACAGCTAAGTTTTTCTGTTTATGACCTGCGCACCAGCAAAGCCTCTTTTATATTGGTCTCCATATAGGACTAGATATGGGTTTGTGAATAGTCACTTATGCTTCTGTTAGAGTGTATTTTGTAGGTTTTAAGTATGTATGCCCCTATAACATGTAGGCAAAAAAGATTGTTTTATGCATGTCATTTGTAGCCATAATGTGCAACGACTCTGTTATCATCTGACTGTGATAGATGCAAGCAGTATCTTTATAGTCCACTGACCAAAAAAGGTACAGGGGCCCCACACCTTTTCTTTAATCTAGCCCGACACGCAAAGATTTCTCCATCAATAAAAGGTTGTTTAAAATTGTATAAATTTCCTTGGTGTCTCCTTGAAGATGGTCACTGTTAGTCTGTTTGTTGAGATCACGCATGTGAAACCTCTAGCTTGGCACTCAAGTGCACTATCAAGTGGTTATGTTCATTGTTATCAGGGAAGATTAAGGTGGAAATAATAGTTCCTATACCTGATAATACCTTGAGTGATTTCCTTTCTATAATATGTTTGAGGCATTTTGCTGTACCTGTGCTTCAATACTAACAAACACAGAGAAGATATTGTTGGTCAGGGCTTTTTAGCGTTTTGCTTCCTATCTGATTAGGTAAGTGACATTGGGTATGGTGTCATCATGGAAGATTCTTAAGTAAAATAAGTTACCAGTAAGTCTTATTTCTATATTTTATAGTATTTAAGTACATTATTTTCTTGTTTAAAATACTTCATTTGGCAGCTACAAATGATTTTTTTTCCCAACAACCCTCCCCTTCCCGTTCAAATGAATACCAGCCCTTTACTGACACCAATTTCCACTGTGCCAGCTGACAGAACTACTTATCACATAATGCATTGTGATTGGGTCTTTTAACTAATAGGAAAGACACTTGATGGGCTGTTGGCTAAACAAATCACAAATGAGAGATGTCTGTGAAATGCACCATAGAAACAGTTGTTCAATAAGTAGTTGCACCTGTTTTGTGAGAACTTGAAAGCACCAGAAATGATCCATTCACTTTTGACATATCACATTCCTTATTGGTTGAGTGTCTGTATTCTTTTTTTTTAAGTTTGATCATTATTTGCCTTAGGTTTCTTTTGTATTTTCTCTTTTTTTTTCATCAGAAAAAACATTTATTGGAATAATCAAACAGCCATGCCAAATACAAGTACTGGTATTTATCTCTTTACGTGTTAGTAAGCGATTAGTCAAAGTCCACAAGTCTTAACCCAATTTTTTGAGCAGGTATCTGTGCCCCACATAAACCTGTAATGTACAGTGGTTATAACAGTAGGCATGTAATCGAAGTATTAAATGCACACTGTAAGCATGAAAATCTGTAATATCTGACTAAGCTCTAGTGCACATGACCAGATAATATTTTAAAACCTTTATTCATGTATTTGCTGGGATGACAGATTTTGAATTTTTTTTCTTAGTTGTGAAAATCTATAAATAATGCTAGTTATAATATTATGGGTCTGCTGCACTGCACAATCAACATAGGTTAATTATTTTAAATGAAACCTGGTAGTAGAAAGTGTGGAGGTTGTGAGTGCTAACCTCCTACTTCTGAAATGTCTAGTTACTGATTGCCATGTTGATCATATTCCTTCAGATGTCAGTACTACCCTGGCACAGGTATGCAGGTTAGGATTTCTAGCCTCATTTTAATTTTGCTGATCTACATACCTGCTTTAACTTCAGCTAGAATGTATTGAATCCAGAGACCAGGTGGTCATCCCTGACAACCCACATATTCCTTTTGTCAAAGGTTTAGTATGGCAAAGTGTTCCAAACGTTCTGATATTAGTTATGAGGGAAGGTTGCGAGCACTGAACTTATTCTCTCTGGAGAAGAGACGCTTAAGAGGGGATATGATTTCAATTTATAAATACCGTACTGGTGACCCCACAATAGGGATAAAACTTTTTTGTGGAAGTTTAACAAAACACGTGGCCACTCATTAAAATTAGAAGAAAAGAGGTTTAACCTTAAACTACGCAAAGGGTTCTTTACTGTAACAGCGGCAAGGATGTGGAATTCCCTTCCACAGGTGGTGGTCTCAGCGGGGAGCATCAATGGTTTAAATAAACTATTAGATGAGCACCTGAACGACCACAACATAGGTTGGACTTGATGGACTTGTGTCTTTTTTCAACCTCACCTACTATGTAACTATGCTTCATTTTTGTATTATGTGGAATTCTATCTTGAAGAAGACTTTGATTGCTTTTTAAGAGATGTATCATTCCTAGGTAGTATAGTTTACCTTATCCCTATGTATATTGTGAGTGTGATATAAATTACATTCAGTGGCCAGCTTATTAGGTACATCTATTTACTACTGGATTAAACACACTTTTGCCTTTAGAATAAACTGAATTCTTTACTGCATGGAATTGTTGAAAGACTGGAAATGTTCTCCAAGCATTTCGGTTCACAACAGTTTAATAGCATCATACCATTTAAGCAGATTTGTTAACAATACATTTCTGTTGTGACCTACCCTCTATACCAGTGGTTCTCAACTCCAGTCCTCAGGACCCACCAACAGGCCAGGTTTGCAAGATAGCTGAAATACATCACAGGTGATATCACTTGCTGCTCAGTGATTGCAGTATTCTAGTCTGCAACTCCCCAAGGTAATACTTAAAATCTGGCCTGTTGGTGGGTCCTGAGGACTGGAGTTGAGAACCACTGCTCTATACCAACTTATCCCAAACTATCCATGATTGCACAACCTTCTGCACTGTAAGAAAACATTAGAGCTGCTCAAGATTTTGCACTCTCCAGCTTTAGCAAATCCACCCCAGCGTGTACTAGTCTCTGGCTCGAAGTACCCAGCTCTGCACAGCTTCCACGTACTCCAGTAGGCATGAAAAATAAGGACATTTGTAGAAAGCCTTTCCCTTTTTTTTTATTAAGCTGATTAGACTTTATATAATGACTGACCCAACTCTGAGGTTATTCACCCCCTTGGCGTTTTTACTTATACCCCATGGGAGAAGAATTTTTTAAAAATAGACTGTTTCCAAGATGGATCCACCCGTTCTTGCACTAAATCAATCTCTTGTTCCTATTGAAGGCATTCTCTCCTTCAAAACTTCAGATGACGGGCATGTGGAGACTCCTTTGCTCTGACAGGGCAGGTCCAGCCCTTCAGCCACCTTTTGCCACCTTATCAGTTGCCCAGACTAAGGTGAACTTGAATGGGGAATGCTAGACTAGCAAACTGTCTCCTGATATAGAGAATACTATTCTTTTTGCAAAATTACAGCTCTTGCCCTGAGCCCTACTATTTGCGTAGATGTTGTGGAGAATGCGATATGTCAAAACATCAGAATGTCCTTGCTTTCTATGCATATATGCAAAATTGTAATGGCTTAGAGATTGGCTAGCTGCCCCTGCCTGGGAAAGTTGCCTTTTGGACATGCTTTTTTGAGCGTGAGCTCCACTTTGGAAAAGCCCTTGAGGAATACATGAGTTGTCTCAAAGGGAAGGTGCTCCAAACCTACTATTCACAATTACACCTGCTTCATCTGAGCTCTGATATGCCCTTTCTCCGTGTAGTGGTATGAAGTTATTTTACAAGTTCAAAAGCCATTCGCGGTGCCCCTGTTCTCAGTACTCCCCTTTATGCATGTTTTCGCCTGTACATGTGGTCTGCAAGTTCCCTTGGCACTTGCCTGCCTCTCTCACCAAACATTTTCAGTTATATGACTGCTCTACAGACTTTTGCCCAGAGATCTCCTAGCATCTCTTTCACTGATATCTACCAGTAAGGCACATTCAGTCCTCTAGGCTGGGTGCCCTGCCTTCCTTTTGGCATGCAGATCTCTACCTATACTTTGCAATCTATCATGTGAGGTAGTTTCCTCCTAGTGTGATGATGGGGAATTCCTTCCAAGAACTTGTTCTCCTTCTCATCTTGTAACTTATTTTGTTTGGGATTGTCAAACACCTAGCGCTTGGTACTCTGCAGGACATGGTCTGACCTTTGTATACCCTCTTCCCAATGCATTGGTTTTTACACTCCCTGTGCTCCCCCTCTTTTTCTTTGGCTACAGGAAGACAGGCTATCCAAGGAGCCAGTCCCTTTTGCTTTACTCTTTCTCTTTTTGCTGCCCTCTATTGAAATGTAATTTTGCACCCCATGTCCTGACTTGAAGACATGTCAGTCAACTTGTAATTCACTTTATGGAGACTGTCATCTATGGCTGCCTGCCACGGCTTCAATCAGAAACTGATCTTTTTTCAGTTTCCTCATAGAGTGGTCCCTTTTTGGGAATCTTGCCTCGTTTTCTATTAATCTGGGTGGTTATTCTGCAATTTTTTTTCTAGAGCTTATGCCCCTAAGGGAACAAATCCCTCATTCCCTACCTGAGCTTGTTCTTCCAAAAATTTTGGGCATCTTGTGTTTTTTACAGCATCTAGCATCTGTTTTTCCCCATGAGTTGCAGGCCCACCATCTGTTTCTCTGTTGCTGTTTGGACAGGTGGCTGTTTGAGCCTCTGCTGATCTGTTTCTTGGCTGGAAGGTCTGAAGTCAACTGTTCGTTTGGGTTTTCTGACACTTCTTATGTTTTCCTGCAGGCCTGTTGTTGCTGTTTTAGTCAATTATTGTCCACCCCTGTAATTATTGCTTTGGGGCATCCCATGAACTAAGAATGGAGTCCTGTACTGCATGGTAATAGGAATTTTGACTTTCTGTAGATTCCCTATCTTGTAGTATTACATAGGACACAGGTTCCTCCTCCTTTGTTCTCTTTTGATCTCTTTACTATTTGCTAAAAATAAAAAAACTGGATCTCACAGAGTGGGTACAGTTATATGGGTACACTGGGGACCCAGCAAAGCTTTTGCCAGTGTCCAATCACCTGAAGGAAGCAGCATATAACCCATGGCTTAAGAATCAGTTTTTGTGTCTGTACTGTACTCCAAATATGGAGGTATATATTACAGGTACATCACAATCCCTGTTTTTGGAACAGCCTTCTGTATGTGTATTTACCCAACTTGTAGTTAAGCCTGGCATTCACTCTGAAAGCTTGGCATATTGTAAGCACATAATTGCACAAATCTTCTTCCTATTAGTGACCATAACGATTTTTAACGAAAACAAATTATCTAAACAAGGCTGTGTTAGCGCCTCAGTTAAGAAACCTAAGTAGAAACAACATTCACTAGACCACATAGTCATCCAGGGTGAATATTCCATGCATACAGCAAAGCAGAACATCAAACCAAGTGCAAAATAAAACCAACACAGACAGTAAGAGAATATTACAAAACATCTAGAGAACAGTTGTTGAACAATCACTCAGACCTATGGGATATAATTTTTTGTTGTATGTCAGCTGTTACATATTTTATTGATGTAACAGCAAATTAAGAGACCCTATGGGGTTGAATTGCTATATCTGGAGAGTGCAAAATCTGGTTCAGCAGTGTATGTTTGCCAATCAGCTTCAAACTTCAGCCTTTTCAGTTAAGCTTTGACAAAAAAAACCCTGGAAGCTGATCGGTTTCAATGAACAGCACCAGATTTTGCATTGTCCCGGTTTTAGTAAATCAACTCCTATAGATCACCCATCTAACAGCTAATAGTGTTATCAGCGGCTGTAAGTATGTTTGCCTTTTTAGCAGACACACATATATAAATGTAAAATTGAAGCCTTAAAGGATTCGTTTACCTTCGGGAACATGTTACATGACATGTTCCACCCTCGGGGATCCGCTGCCTCTATGTGACAGCAGTATGGGGAGAATTTCTCATGCCAGTTGTCGCTTTTTGAAAAGAGCCGTGACCGTGCGGTGTTGATTAATGTGTTGTGAACTCATAAACTTTAGCCTCTCAAAGTTAGACATTGTCCACAGAAATGCGGAGTCTAGAGATCACTCTGCAAAGCTGCAAGTGCTGATCCCATCCTTACTGTCAAGGAGAACCATAATTTGCTTATTTAAGCAGCAATGGCCAGAATCTGCAGATTGTATGTGAGACTTACATGCTTTATTTAAGAGAATAGACTTTTCCAAAAATAATTTAACATGGACAATCACAAGCTAGAAGAAATGATTAACCTTCTGATGGAGCTAGAGTTAGCAAAGATATACCCATCTGCCTCGACTAAGCTACTTGGAAACGGTCCTGTAAATCTGGAGTTATCAAAGCTGCCATCCAGCTTTTAAAAGAAATGGGCAGCACAGAGCACAAAATACAAATAGAAATATAATTGTATCTTTCTTTTCATTCTCATTTTTTTTCGGGTTGCTTGAAACAATTCTAGCTTCATAGTTAGGTTGAAAAAAGACACAAGTTCATCTAGTTAGTAAAAATAGTAAAAACATAAATTAAAAAAAACAGGAAACCTCCATATACAAAACCCTATACCCACAGATAATTGAGAGGAAGCAAAAACACCCTATAAAGCATGGTTCAGTTTGCTCCAACGGGGATCCCCTGAAGGCAATCAGATACAGTATTCCCTGAATCAACAATCCCTGGTGTTACCTTGAAATGTTAATATCCAGTTCGATTTTGTACTTCATCTTAAGTGAACCCCACTACTAACAGCAGAGGAATCAACGCAAGGGACACATTTTGCTGAATGGAAATTATATCCCTTGTGCTAATTTTTCTGTTTTTGATTTTGGCTGCACTTAGCCTTTAAGGTGAACAATATCTGTTAACAAGAGAGATGTTTAGCCTGCAATAACCTCCTCTGGTGATCAAAATACTTATGGTAGGTGACAGAAAAATCCCAGCTTTCAGTACCCAATTCACAATCACAACCCCTTAAAATATGATGTCTGACATTGCAAGAATATAAGGAGCATCAGAAAAAATGGAACATTTTAGGCCAGTTGCACACTGTCGTAATAATATACTGATGTTTACTCAGTAACTTGTTGACAAAGTCCATGAGTAAAAAAAACTGTAAAGACCTGAGTATAGGTGAGTATTGATGAGTAAAATTTTTCTTCATTGCCAGTGTTGTAATATACTTATTTTTACTCATGTAAACATGCTTATAAACGAGTAAACACACGTATGCACGTAAATGATTGCACCCAAATGTAAAATTTTCTAATTTTTTTTACTCAACGCTGTATTACTGATCTGGTTCCATAGACAACAAGGCATCTAATTTCAAATCTGTAAAATTGCTGTTTTTTTTTTTTTTTTCTCCTGTGTGCAAGAGTCCTTATAGGTGCTGTACCTTCTCAGATCATTTTGTCGAAGATTGATATTCTTAGTCCCACAAATCTTCTTGCACAGAAACTCAAAACTGTACCTGGTCCACCTGGAGCGTTTCAGCAGGAAATCTGTACCAGAGTCAATAGAAACATCTACAACCCTTGCCAATTAGTTCAGTCTTGGTGAATAAAGAAATGACTCACAATTGCAAGGACACAGGAATTGGTCTAACTCATCCCCTAATCTGTGAGGGGAGACCTTGTTTTACTTAAAGACCAAGAAGCTATACAAAAAATAACTAGCCCATGATACAAAAAAAATAGTTTATATATTGATGATGGTATGATACACAGGGTCGGGATCAAGGTTGCAAGGCACCAAAAAACTTTACTTGGTCCATTACTGAACTTGTGTTACTCTTACCCCTTGGGGAATGAATGTTGCATTATCTGCACTTACAGTAGAGTCTAGGGTGGCCCCAAAAAAAGAATGTACTAAGGAGACATCAAATGTTGTAGCAAGTGTTTGGTTGAGCACTTGTGATCTTCCTTTCAGCTCGATAATATCTGGCCATGCTGCTCTGTCCTTATCATTTTAACAAGGTATATTTACCTAACTGCTAGTGTTAGCAGATTTTTGTTTACCTTGCCATTCTCTGTAAACTCCAAATACTGTATAGTGCGTAAAGATCTTTTTCTGAAATGCTCCAGCTACCATGGCTGTAACCAGTAGTTATTCCAAGTTCAAAGTTGCAAAGATCATGCCGTTTCCTCATTCTGTTGCTTGAGCAAATACTGAACCTCCTGAATATGCCTGCATGTTTTATGCATTGGGTCGAGGTTATGTGATTCCCTGTTTGATTATTTTCTGGTAATGAATAGGTGTACCTAATAATGTGGCCATTGAGTGTATGCTGTCCTGTGCCAAGATGTCCTTTGAAAAAGGTACAGGCTTTACATTGAAACATGTTTCTGTGGTGCAATTGACAGAACTCATTCTTTTGATTGACTGTCTCAGTGGTTTCTCAAAGAGGAGGAGTCCTTTCAGCTGAACCTTGGAAATGGTTGTGCACAAATTACTTTCATCAGTTTCAAAGCAGAATTTAGCTGGAAAGAAAAGCAGTGACACTTCAAAAGGTTCTAGTGCATCATAAATATCATCAACAATTCCATCCCGTGTAGAAATGGTAGGTTCAATTTATATTGTTTTAGCCCAAAAAATGCTTACTTTTTTGTCTGCAGGAGACTGCCATCGATGACCACTTTGGCTTTAGTACTTTGAATCTTTTCCCTAGAACAAGCATATGTAGTCAAGGATGTCTGCATGTTTGTAGACTTTCAAGATCTGGATACTTATTCTGGGTCAGTTATTAAGAAGGTATTGAAGCCAATGGGTCAGTGTAACAGCCAGGCAAATTGCATTTTTATAAAGAGCTCAGTAAAGTAATTCCCATATTTAATTCTAAACACTTCTTTTTGTAGATAGTTTAAGCCCAAAGGCAGTTTTTTTTAGTCCATTTAGCAGATTTGCAGTTAATCATTCCACTGATGACTGCAGTATGGTTTGCCAGACTGCTGGTTCAATGCATCTGGCAACTAATGGCACCACATGTGCTGTAATTGTGAATTCATGCCTGTTTGCACAGATTTTCCAACAAAATCCTTGTATCCCACACTTCATGACCTGGATTTCACCTAATCCTCACATACAAAGCCAAAATCAAGCCTTATATATCAACCCATATTAACCTTCTTAAGTTTTTCTAATATAACTGGTCGTTTGGAACAGCAGACTATGCTTTGCTACATGATAAGATAAAATATATCACAAGCACAATACAGGTACATTTCTAAATGCCCATTTAGTAAAGGGGTTATGTGGACAGTTTGCCTAGGATTGGTGTTATGGCCAGACCTGTGTTTCATGTCAAGGTTTCAGGATTTTATGCTTGTGTTTCCCTGGCACAAAGGTTTAATATTTTTTTCATGGAAAAGAAAATTGAAAATGATACATTGAAAACTGCCTATGACCATTGATCTTTTGTAACTATTCAACAGATATTCTTTCTGTGGGCTTTTTACAAGCCATTTACATTATCGCTGAACTCCCGAGTGGCCTAGAGTACATTTACGCAAGTGCCCAATAATGACATAAGCATTAAATTTAATGGAGGATATTTTAAATGGACTTGAGGACTTCCTAGTATTTAAGGATAAAACGTGTAAGAAAGCTGTAAATATCCTTCATGTTAGCTCATAGATGGATGATTTTGAGAAAGATATCTTATAATTAGGATACATAGCCCCCGCAGTGACACTTTTGGCATACTAACTTGGTTATCACGTGTATAATTAATTTATCTTCAAAGGAAAACGCTTCATATCAGATTTTTAATAATTAAAAGATTCTTAGCCGCGCTTATGTTAATTCAATAAGTTTTATTAGTACTTTTTAACACACTGTAACACCCTCGGTTAACAGAATGTTTCTTACTTTAGTCTGCCTAATGGTTAGTTGCACAGCATTGAAAAAAATGGTCATAAAAATCCCACAAATTTTAAATGGTGGCTGAGTGGCTGTTGCCTGAATCATCATATTTGTTATTCTGATGAACTACTACCAAGGGCTATCTTTCATACTTGGTAGGAAATGGTCATCACCCCATTTTTAAATAATTTGGTCGGCTATCACTAACCTATACAACACCATTTTTAGTCCCAAGCTACTACAGTATCTGTCTTTGACAGCTAATGGATAGCTGAAGCATGTTCATGTTTATATTGGTGCAAGAGAAAGGAAACATTATAAAGTTACTGTTTCTTTTTTAATCAGTGTGGGAATTGGGAGAAAGGAAGCACCTTACATCATCTTTTATAAATATGGAGGTACCAACATTTTAGAGCTCTATATAAAAGCAACTAAGTTAGAATTAGGAGACTTTTAAGATGCTCAATTTACAGTTTTCAAGTTCTGCCTAAAACATACTCCAGGGTGAAAAATACAGTGCATAAACAACCACAGATAAAATCCCATCTTTATTAAATCTGTAATATATTATACATATATTATACTGCTTATAATGTAACATTCAAAACTGTCACAATGTACGCTGACAAAGTCCTCTTTAACTAGACATATATCTCTTTTGAATAGTTAAGGAAGCTCTAGTTGGATCCAAATCCATGTGTTTGCTCTAAATCTAATAAGTCACCGATCTTAATAGGGTCGTGGTGGTGGCTAATTTTGTTGTCAACAAAAAAATCTACATTGTCCCCCTTGAAATGCAATCCTATGCTGGGACACTATATTTTGCTATGTGGCAATGGAAATACCATCACAGAGAAATGGTTATTTCAAGTAAGTGTTCACATACTGTATAGCTTTATATATTTTCTTGCCATGACATCTCATTGTCAACTCCTGGTATAACATTTGTCTTGGACAATATGTTGGAATGCACTGTGCAATTGTGGCACAGTAAGTGATTATCTAAACCATGTCAACCACCAGGGCTGTTGGATTCATTTTTAGCACTCTTAATTCTTGATATAGCATTACCTTTTGTATGCTTTTACAAGTGTGCATATATAAATGCCAGGGTTTCCATCATTGGAGCCTGTAGGCACACAGTATTTGGTGACCAAGGTAAACACTCTTTTGCAAAGTACAATATTTTTACACTTAACATTTCTTGCTTTTGTTTTTAAACTTAGTTTACTTACCTATTCTCACTTTTTTTAGTGGGTTTTGAGCAGAGTTTGTTTTTCACTCTGGAGTATGTTTAAAGTGGTTGTAAACCCAAATTCCTGAAACACAATTTTTTTGCATAGTTTAGTAGATAATGATGTGATACCCTAAATCAGTGTGTGTACCTCTCAAGAATGCATCCTTTTTCGATTGTAGTAAATCTGCTGATCTGTGGGCATGGCTTAGCACCAAAGCCTAGGGAGATGAAACCTAACATCACACTATTCCACCTCCCACCTATACACTGTCTCTCTCTCCCTCTCTTGCGCTCTCTGTGTCTGTCTCTCTCTGTCTCTTTCTCTCTCTTTCTGTCTCTCTCTCACTTTCACTTTGTGTGTCTCTCACTGCTTCTCCCTCTCTTTGTTTCTATTTCTCTCTTTGTGTCGCTCTCACACTGTCTCTCTAACTCTGTCTCTCTCTCTCTCTCTCTCTGTCTCTGTCTTTCTCTCTGTGTGTCTTTCTCACTGTGTTTCTCTGTCTTTCTCTCTGTTACTCTTTGTGCCCGTCTCTTGCTGTCTTTCTCTGTGTGGGTCTCTCTCTGTATCTCACTCTGTGTCTGTCTGTCTTTCACTGTCTCTTTCTCTGTGTGTCTGTCTTTCTGCCTGTCTTTCGCTGTGTGTGTGTCTCTCTCTCTCTCTCTCTCTCTCTCTGTGCCTGTCTCTTGTCTCTTTGTGCCTGTTTCTCGCTGTCTTTCTCTGTGTGTCTCTCTCGCTCTGTTTCTCTCTCGGTGTCTCTCTCTGTGTCTGTCTTTCACTGTCTCTTTCTCTGTGTGTCTGTCTTTCTGCCTGTCTTTCGCTATGTGTCTCTCTCTCTTACTTTCTCTTTCTCTGTGCCTGTCTCTCGTTGTCTCTTTCTGTGTCTGTGTTTCTCTCTCTCTCTGTCACTCTCTGTGCCTGTCTCTTGTCTCTTTGTGCCTGTTTCTCGCTGTCTTTCTCTGTGTGTGTCTCTCTCGCTCTGTTTCTCTCTCAGTGTCTCTCTCTGTGTCTGTCTTTCACTGTCTTTCTGTGTGTGTGTGTCTTTCTGTCTGTGTCTCTCTATCTCACTATCTCTCTATGCCTGTCTGTCGCTGTCTTTTTCTATGTCTGTGTGTGTCTCTCTCTCTCTCTCTCTCTGTCACTCTCTGTGTCTGTCTCTTGTCTTTGTGTCTCTCCTTCTACGTCTCTCTCTCTCTCTCTCTCTCTCTCTCTCTGTCACTCTCTGTGTCTGTCTCTTGTCTTTGTGTCTCTCCTTCTACGTCTCTCTCTCTCTCTCTCTCTCTCTCTCTCCATCTCTCCCTGTCTCTAGCTCTGTCTGCCTCTCTCTGCTACAAATTTGCCATGTAGGAATTTGTGTGCTTTGTACCTAACTAGATCCAGAGGAGAGGGGATGAACATGAGTAGTAAAAGTAGAGTAAACTTGGCCAGCTCTGAACTCAGCCACAGTGAGATGCAGAGTAGCAGCAGACATGCCCCCTTCATGCAGGGTGGTGCATGTGTCTCTTTACACAGACTTTCAATCAAAGGAGAAGATGAGTGGCGTCATCATTTTTTTCAAGGTGTCAGTTTTTTTTTAATCAGTAGCGCGGGATGATTACAGATTACAGGCTGTTTTTCTACCTGCCATACTATGCTAAAATTTTTGTTTTGTATTTGCTTTTCCAGGTTAACAACCACTTTGCTGCAGCCACATAAAACAGGTGCACAAACCACTAGGCAGCATAACTGAAACCATTCACAGTGCCTGCACTCTCTATATTTCTCCTTTGCAGCATGTTTACTACATGGTAAAATATACCAGTCTTGGCATCCAAACCATTATTCTGTATAATTGTTTCTGAATATTTGCATAGCATTTCGGCAACTTTAATTTTGTTGTTTGGTATAATATGGAGACAACATGAAAACAACATATTTTTTCTAGCAGTATTATATAAAGACCTGTTACGTAATTTCTGAAATGACTTTAAATCTTAATTTAGGAAATTGCCAAACAGCATTATTATAATTAAAAGGGCAATTTAGTAGGCCTATTCCATAGAAAAGGGAGTTGGATGGAAAGTGCAATGCCTGTAGTAAACCATTAGAAAACACATCTCACCGACCGCACTATATAAAAATTATATCGGTTTGGTTGCTATGGATTATTGCACTTTAAACATCTACATAAAGTGAATAAAATGACATTGGCATTTAAGTGTATGGTAATATGTGACACTTTTTTATGACAGTAATGAACCATTCCAGGCTCATGATCAGAAAGGCCTTTTTAGTTATGACTTTAATATAGTTGGTACTTGTCAGCTGTAAACAGTAAAACCTGCCAGTCCAAAGAAACTAGTGACATCACTGAGTCTGAAGGCACCAAGGTCACACAATGACTTTTTCCTCTGTGGTTTGACGTTTGCACGGAAATGTAGATTAAACTGTGCCTCATTTCGCTTAAAACGAATAAACACATTTCTTGATTTGTCCTTCCCTTTTTGAACAGTATTGCCTTTGATGGGTTCACTTTTCAACAAGGATAATGCATTAATCAACAAACAGTGATTATTTTTGTATGTCTTTTTAATTTTTCCATATTATCTGTGAGTTTGTATTGGTTTGGTTTGGCTATGATTTTTAATAAGTGGTTTAAATGTGCCTTCTTGTTTTCCTTATGGCCTATGACCTTTCACCTTTCTGTTCTGTGACTGGCTGTCTCTGCTTATTCTGCGTTAGGAGGTACGTACACAAATGCTTCCAGCCACACACTTTTAGTTATTCATTCACCTTTTTTTTATTTTTAGTTTTTACCACTATAATTTTAATTTGCAAATTAAAAAAAATAATCACAGAATGGTGCTTTTTTTTCTGTTCTTCCCACATAACCACCATTTTGCATTTTATTTTTGGTTGAATAATCTCTTTGATTTTTCTGCCAAGCTTCGATTCTGTAATAAACAAGGGTAGCAATGTTACCAGTCACTGATCAGAGTTCAGTATAGATCTACAGTTCTTTCTAGAAGCATTGTCTCTAGCCAGCCCGTCTCTGTAACCACAAAGTGACTACTGCACTTAAGGTCAATTTCTCAGGAAGTCAAAGTGCCATGGTCTAAATATGATCCCCTTGAGGGGAAGAAGCAATAACTGTGTGTTGGATAGTGTTTCTGTTTGCAGTTGCCTGGTAAATACATTAAAAATAAAAAAAACTTCCTGCTAACCTTTCATTTTCTCATTGTCAGTTAACACATAAAGCAATTACTTAACAGAGTCTGCAGAAGCAATTGTCTAAAGTAGTAAGCTATGTGCACTGATATAGTATATGTGAAGTGTATTTTATGCTGTTCTATGCATAAGAATCATAGAACCATGTCTGGATCTTCTATGGTGAAACTGGGGATGGTTCAGGTTAACTGGAAATGCTCATGTTGAAGAACATCCCTTGCTAAAGGTCTCCTTCTAAAAGGACCTACAATCTACTGGATGCTGGATCTTCTAGATGGACTGCAGTCTGCGCATTCAGAGAACATCCACTGTTTCACATACAGAACCATTTTATTTTATTTTTGCATTATTTTATCAGGTTCCCCCGGTAGGTAACCGTTTAAGCTAAAGTTTTAATCGCAGCAGCAGCAGTTGTGAAACTGGATCTGATTAATAAAAAGAGGTCATCAATAAATGTCACACAAAATTTGGCACACTTTGCAAACCTAACACCCCTAAAGTGTGAAATTAGTCGTCCCCGTCCCCCCGCATCTAGCAGAACCTCAAATTCAGCTGTTTTATATGCCCCCAGGAGCCAGCCAGGTGGAAATAGATCACTGTGTGGAATCCTCAATAACAGCTGGGCTGGCCATACATGGTTTGACTCTCGGCTGATTCAGCGGGAACTGGCCAAGATTCAAACCATTAATGAGCAGGCTGAATGTACATGTTGATCGATTGATTCTCTTGTGATTATCGCTAGCGGCTGCTATAGCAACTAGTAATAATCACGGTCTTCTCCCGGCAGGGACGGCTCCCCCTGCCTGTCCACCGCCTCCGCCGGGAGAAGACAATAGCTCGGCAGGAGGGATTACCTTGTCAACATGGTCTGTGTTGATGGGGGTATCGAGCAAATTTCTTTCCTGCAACCAGAGAAATTTGCTCCATGTATGGCTGGCCTTATACTCAGTACAGGTTTTATAATTCATTCATTTTTGGTTCTAATTGAGCAACTCCAAATCATAGTGTTAATTTTATTAATACTTGTAGCATATCCCAGCAGGGGGATTTGATTTAAATCAAGTCGATTTAAATCATGCATAAAATCACTAGTAAAAAGGCTTGATTTAAATCAACCCGATTTAAGTCATCATTTTTAAAGAGCAACTGTCATCTTTGTCCCGCAGCCGTTCCTCCTCTGACCTGCTGTTGACTCACCAACAGTCCTTTCACTTTAATAGGGCGGCTGGTGATGTGGCAGTGACGTAACAAGGTGAGGGACGTGGCGGCATCAGGTGAGTGGAGGCACTGCCATGATGGATCTGAAATGATAGATGCTCTTTTCAAGGACTTATTCTTGCTGGTAGTTACAATCTTTAATATTTGCAAACAAAATTAAGGTTTTCGATTTAGAATAAGCAGCTGTCAGGTTAGTAAAACAGCGATATCAGAACTGATTCAATCACACAGTTTGTAATGTACACAGATTTGCAAAACAATGGGATAAAAGAATATTCCTGAACTCTGTTTTATCTCATGGTTACTGTGAAATTGTGTAAATGCATCAATGCAGTGCATGTTATCTAAGCTTGCAAAGCTTTGATTCATTGAATGAGTTTACCAAAAATGTAAATATTGCAGAATATACAGCCATATGCTACATCAAAATAATAGATCTGATTTAAATAAAAAAAATCTTTTTTTTTTTTTTTTTGATTTAAAAAAAAAATCACTGATTTTTATCCACCCTGCATCCCAGTAGTTCAACTCTCTCTTTTCTTCCTGGAGCTTGATTTTATTTATAGACTGTGTCAAACATAACCACATACACACATAGCTCTCTACAAAATTTAATTCAGCAATGAACCAGCAATCCCCAACTGAGTCACATGTACTTTCTGTGACATTAACGATCACTTTTTCTTACCTTGGCTTACATATGTAATTTGGTAAGGGTGAAATCTGAGCATACAGGAGTTATGCACTGTATAGATTACATGGCATCCCCTAAAACATGCATATTGGGACTGCTAGTTTTCCAAAAGCTTTTGCAATAGCCAAATTTCCATGTTGCTTGTTACCAGTTAGCTTATTATAAACAGAAAGTGCCTAAACCATTTAGCACCTATTCAAACTATTTAGTACCTTATCAAAAGTGTCTAAATGAAGAATGTTGTCTAAAGCAACCAACCTCTGTTTTAGCTTCCTATACTGCAGTGGAACCGTTAGGAGATCTCATTGGTTGGTATAAGCAATGGAGACTCCTCCAGACATTCTAAATGAGGTTTGTTATTCTAATTATGACAAACAAAAAATCTATATCTTGATTATGCTAATTGACCTAATGCACCTAATGCAATGTGCCCAACAATGTAATGTTCCCACGGAACAGGAACGAGGTTTAAAATATGAAAGTAAGCTGTTGGCTATGTGTCTGTTTTTGCTAAAAGTTGGACAGTTATTAAAAAAATTATTGAATAAATCAAAGGCACTGTGTTCCGGCAGAAGGGGATGCAGGGTACTTGGTGGAGGGCATTCTCCTCCATACTGAAGTGAAATTCTGTGTATTGGGCCAAGCTGTTTAGCATTAGGCTAAGCGCATTTATTCTTCCAATGACTGCTTTCCATGCTTTTTCCTCTGGTCATTAAATTCCCTTAGGAGATCAAGTGTTTTTTTTTTTTTTTTAAGTGAACAGAGGTGGTCATCCAAATGTTTATAAATAAATCATTTGATCCTCAGTGTTGGTCATGCTTTTTACTGGCAGATTAGCAGGTGGATTGAGTTACATATAACACAACCGCCTTATCTTTCCAGCTCCCTCCTTCACATAACACTTCACAAAATAAACAAGGCACTCTTCTCTAACTGGCCATTAAATTATGTGGGTCTTTATATACTATACAGGAAATACAAACTAAGGTTTATGTGTAGACCTTGAATAAATAGTGCACATAACGCTGATCAGAGACCTAATTGCAGTCATATTGTGCATGCACCAGCTAAGATTTTTATAAACAAATGTGTATAAATATGCATGCTCATATTGCCCAACAGCATATTTGTATAGACTGAGAAGAACTAGAGGTTTACATGCTCAGCTGATGACTTAACAAAGGAGACTAGTCCTTTTGTCTCTTATTAACTGCAGGTGCACGAAGCATCACGGGGCATGTAGTCCCATGGTGTCTAAAAAGGTTTGCGCACTATAGAACACACTTAACAGAAGCTGCATACCATTGCCACTGAAATGAGCATAGCACTGGTTAAAAAAGAGAGCTAAATGTTTAGACAAAAAAAAGCTGTGGTGATGCTTTTGCTAACTTTTGCAGTAGTGTGTAATTCTATTGTTCAAAGGTTTACATGTACTTGCATTTACAGCTACTATCCAAGTTGATCTCTCAAAACCCCCCGCCTTTCCCACTATTCAGCCTGTGTAAGTACAGACGATAATCACCTTGCAGGAGAGCTTGTTTATGCCATTACCTTAAATTCTTAAAGACCAACTGAGCTGTGCCGTAAAAAAAAAAAAAAAAACGCAGGCAGAGGCAAAGATCAAGTCACCAGTATTGCCTTTGGTCGCCCTTCAACAGATCTTTTCTCCATTACTGACTTAACATGCGTGTGGAGGTAGCAAACTTGGTAGAGGCAGGGCCTTACTTTTTCATCTCAGAACTCCCAACAAGAAGTGAGAGGTAAAATAGCAATATCAACAAATATCAGTCCAAATCTCCTGAGGCTATAAGTCAGAGGCAAGATGCCGTAGATCACACACCTACGGCTATGAGGCTGTAGGACCAGGAGTACCTTATAAATAGTAGACCTTGGTAAAAACACCCTGGTCTGAAAAGATGCTGCACTAGTCCAGTGGATGTGGAGCAGCGTTGTGGTTTCAGCACAGTGGAGCAGTGTAAAGTGTAGGCAGCAGCAGCTGCGTAAACTGGAGAATGAGACATGGGGCTAAAAAGGACGACCCATTGCAACTTTTGGAAGTGGTGAGACGGTCTATTGTGGACTTTTAAGAGTTGCTTGATGGCTATACTTGCCTTGTATGTAACTGAGCTGTTTTATCAATGCCACATTGCTTTACCCATGTTGAATACTACTGCTACTCCCTGCTCAAAATCACTAATCGCCATGCTAATAGTGCTGCTACTCGCTCTCATCTTATGAAAAGGCCTTATGGAGTTCCATTTTTTTTTTGTTAAGTACCGAATCTATTCTCCTGAGGGATTGACAAGTTTATCCACAGCATCAGTAACGGTCAGAGTCTGGGCTCTCTTATTGAAAGAGGCCTCCAATTAATCATTTATCCCTCCATTGAACAAAAGATATGTCTTATAATTTGCTCCACGGTCTATTGGTGCCAGTTGAAATATTACATATACATTCAAAGGGCATCGATACATTATCACATCAGCTTATGACCAGTGGAACATTTAAGACTTTATTTTCTTTATTTAAGTTAATCCACGGTTTACATGGTTATAGCTGGTTTTGTAAAGTATCTTTATTAGCAATTTCCCGATATAGGGGTGGTTTTTGTTGGTGTACAATGAGCATCATTAAGAACCTGGTGGTTTCTAGTATATTGAGCCCATTAGTTTGTATCTCCACATGCTGGTCACGCTAGATAAAATTCATGCCTAAAACAACATTTTCTATTTTCAATGGTGTATAGAGGGGTATTGGTACAATTATTATTATTCAAATACTTTTTCAACTTATGTGGTTTAAATAAAGCTATTTTATATTTTTCTAAACATTGTGCTTTGTTTAAAGCCAAGTGTGTCCTAATATAGGCAGCATCTTTTCAGACCATTGAGTCTTTACCAATGTCTACTATTTATAAGGTATTGTTGTCTGAGCTGCATGGATCGCACCAATAGAGTGAGTTGGCCATAGTTTAATTTGAACCTAATAATTTTTAAGACCAGGAGTGCCTGGGCTCCCTCATGTACTAGGAAGTGCAATGCAATTTTTCAGGATGAATTGCAGACAAAATGTATAATTTTTTAGTGTACTCCAAAGGCACGCATACCATTTCTAGATGTGCCATATAACATAGTAAATGTACATTTTTTTTCAGTTTGGATAGAGTTGGTAATTGTTAGGGTTACAGCCTGGTTCTAAATCATTTCTACTCCAAAAATAAATAAATAAAATAAATAATAAATAAATAAAATGTTTCTGGAGTTGGATTTTCACTCTGTCACAAAACAAAATATGAGGCGTGACAATTTAATTCCTGGAATGACTGTAAAAAAGTGTTTGTGCAGGAGCATTGTCGTGGTGGAGAATCTACTTGTCAGGAGTTCGGTCTTTAACTCCGGAGAGATTCCCATAACCTTTTTAGAATTTACAAGTAACAATGCTGGTTGACTGTTGTACCATGTTCTATGAACTCGTAGTGAACTTATCCCCTTGTGATATAAAAGAAAAACACCAGCATGAGCATACAAGGATTCCCACTCTGTCCACATTTGCACCTGTCCTTTGCATTTTTAGTTGCCAACTTCTTGCATCATCCTGGACATCTTACAGCCCCTCATTTAAACCACCTATGCCTTTTAAAAACACTTGATTTCTTCATGGACTGTTCTCCATAAGCCTGTTGTAACAGAGCTAATGTTTCACTTACACTTTTGCCAATTTTCATGCAAAATTTGATGGTAATGAACTGCTCTAAATACCTTTCCACCAACAGTGCAATGCACACGTTATTTCTTCTACTACCCTGTAAAGGCTGAGTCAACTGGTTTACGACTTTGGCAAGTGCAAGTTAGAACATGTCAAAACTTGGTTGAGTGCAGATGGCTCTGTGACTCACTACCTATGCTGCGGGCATTCTGGGAATTAAATTGTCACACCTCGTAGATGTGATGGCTTACAGTGAGGTGGCTGTTCGATTACTCTTTTACAATCTATAATTCTCAATCACTGTTTTCCTTCTAACTGCTATGCAACTCTTCACTTGAGGATTAGATGCTTCCATGAGAGCCTAAAAACACACATGTTTTCTTCATGTCTTTTAAGGATTATAAGCAACGAAAGTGATCCTATCATCTCAGTAGCTCATAGGAAATGAATACAATTTGAATATAAAATAACCCACATAATAACCTAGATGTTGCTGAAAATTATTTTAACATTATTATTTCAATTATTTTATGTATTTTTCTACCTGATAAAATTGCACTGGCCTAAACAGAAGGCAATTTATCTCTTGTTGCTTCTAATCTACCACAGCAGTGATTAATTTTAGCCCTCATTTCATTTACATGGAATTTAATTTAAGTAGATCCAATTATATTAAAACAATAATCTCGTATGGATTGTAGTGTAATTATGTTGCAGTGTCGGGGATGGGTGAACAGTGACCTATAAGATGGATAGAGCCCAAAGGAGGGCATTGGATAGTCTAAGACCTTCTCCGTGCATTAGATTATTGATTATACTTCAGCAGATAGTCTTCCAGCTCAGTACTTTCTAAGGCACATTTTGCTGCAAGGAGCCACTGGTCAATAATATGTAACTTCATGAGTATAGAATTATGTATTTTGAATATAAAATGGTTGATAAAGGATTCTATTATTAAAATTAGAGTAAAGTAAAGGAAAATAGAAGTTTTATGAATTAGAGGTTTTATTTTCTCGTTTGTAATTGGAAATGATGCTAGAACCATATCAGTTGCTAAAGGTAACACTTGCTTTTTTTTTTTTTTTTTTTTTGGTCTGTTTCCTTTAACTTCACTCTGGATACATTTCAGCACCCTTGAAAGTAAATGTATTCAAGTCTCTCCAGTTTTTATTAGAAAATATTAGCATAAAAAGCCAGTCTTTACATCTTAATCACTTGTCGCATTACAAGAATAGATTAGTCTTTATCTGAGACTGAGAGAAGAACATTTTCAGACAGCATATGGGGGTGTATGTATTAAGAATGCATAGAAGGAAAAAAACATCTCAGTAAACTTCTGTGGTCCAAGGTTGCTTGATGCAAAGATTCTGATTAAATCCTATGGGCAACAAGAGATGTCCTTGTTATTACACATTTTCATGCACCAGCCTTATATTCAATCAAGTAAACTAATAGGATGAATTGAGGGAATGCAATTAATAATCTTGCTGCTGTGGGCAATACAGAACAAAGGTGGCCATAGACATGAGATCATTGTTACCCAATTTGACTGGGGGCCAGCGGCCAAACTACCAGGGTCGCAATGGCTGCACTTTTGGCCCGGGCCCTGGCGTTCCACCACTGTCGGTGGCCTCCAGTGGGGTTGCTGGCCGCAGGGCTCTGTGCAGAGTGTGTCTCTCTCATACAGCCAAGAGCCTGCGCTGACTGATCCCCCTCCCTCCTCCCTCGCATGGATGGGAGAAGAGACAGCCGATCTGCTCCTTCTCCTTCTGCCTCTCTCCTCCTGTGTGCACCGTGGGAAGTAAGAAGCTAAGCAACTGAGTTTGATCATTCAGCTGCCGGGCTTCACACTTCTCGAGGTGCACACACAGGAGGAGAAGGAGCAGGTCGGTTCTCTCCTCTCCCATCTATGCGAGGGATGGGGAACTGTCAGTGCAGGTTCTGGGCTGTATGAGAGAGACTCTCTCATCTCAAGAGTCCAGCTGAGGATGCATTGATAGGCGGCACTGTTGGGCTGCACTGATCATTGCCCTGATCATCCATGTATTGACAGTCTTGCCAATTTAACGGCTCTCATTTCCTCACACAGACGCAGTGTGGGAGGAAAAGACTACTGATAACCAGCAAGTCTGTTTAAATGTGATCAGCTGATTACATGGCAAAGGGTCACTGTGATTGGCCCTTTACCGTGATCTGTGATCTGAAGGATGCAGCAGTCACAACGTGCTGGATGCGGATATACAGTGCCTTGCAAAAGTATTCACCCTCTTTGGCTTTTTACCTATTTTGTTACATTACAGCCTTAAGTTCAATGTTTTTTTTAATCAGAATTGTATGTGATGCATCAGAACACAATAGTCTAAGTTGGTGAAGTAAAATGAGAAAAATATATACATAAAACAATTTTTTAGAAATACAAAAACTGATAATTGGCATGTACGTATGTATTCACCCCCTTTGTTATGAAGCCCATAAAAAGCTCTGGTGCAACCAATTACCTTCAGAAGTCACATAATTAGTAAAATGATGTCCCCACCTGTGTGCAATCTAAGTGTCTCATGATCTGTCATTACATATGCACACCTTTTTGAAAGGCCCCAGAGGCTGCAACACCTAAGCAAGAGGCACCACTAACCAAACACTGCCATGAAGACCAAGGAACTCTCCAAACAAGTAAGGGGCGGTGTTGTTGAGAAGTACAAGTCAGGGTTAGGTTATAAAAAAATATCCAAATCTTTGATGATCTCTAGGAGCACCATCAAATCTTATCATAACCAAATGGAAAGAACATGGCACAACAGCAAACCTGCCAAGAGACAGCCGCACACCAAAACTCACGGACCGGGCAAGGAGGGCATTACTCAGAGGCAGCACAGAGACCTAAGGTAACCCTGGAGGAGCTGCAGAGTTCCACAGCAGAGACTGGAGTATCTGTACATAGGACGACAATAAGCCGTATGCTCCATAGAATTGGGCTTTATGGCAGAGTGGCCAGAAGAAAGTCATTACTTTCAGCAAAAAACAAAATGGCACGTTTTGAGTTTGCAAAAAGGCACGTGGGAGACTCCCAAAATGTATGGAGGAAGGTGCTCTGGTCTAATGAGACTAACATTGAACTTTTTGACCATCAAAGAAAACGCTATGTCTGGCGCAAACCCAACACATCACATCACCCAAAGAACACCATCCCCACAGTGAAACATGGTGGTGGCAGCATCATGCTGTGGGGATGTTTTTCAGCAGTTGGGACTAGGAAACTGGTCAGAGTTGAGGGAAAGATGGATGGTGCTAAATACAGGGATTTTCTTGAGCAAAACCTGTACCACTCTGTGTGTGATTTGAGGCTAGGATGGAGGTTCACCTTCCAGCAGGACAATGACCCCAAACACACTGCTAAAGCAACACTTGAGTGGGGAAACATGTAAATGTGTTGGGATGGCCTAGTCAAAGTCCAGACCTCAATCCAATAGAAAATCTGTAGTCAAACTTAAAGATTGCTGTTCACAAGCGCAAACCATCCAACCTGAAGGAGCTGGAGCAGTTTTGCAAGGAGGAATGGGCAAAAATCCCAGTGGTAAGTTGTGGCAAGCTCATAGAGACTTATCCAAGGTGACTTGGAGCTGTGATAGCCACAAAAGGTGGCTCTACAAAGTATTGACTTTACAGGGGTGAATAGTTATGCACATTGAGAAACAAAGAAAAAAAACTAAAACGCAAAACCAAAACGAGCCAAAGCAGCTAAAGATGACTAAGAAGCCGCCACACATACGGCAGTGTTCCCACACAGAAAAACAATAAGGTAAATAGAGATATGTGGCGCTAATTTAAAGTGCATAAATGTGATGAAATAAATATAATCCAATTCTTCAAGTAAAGTGCATATGCGTAAATAACAAAATCACATAAAGTGACTAAACATCCATTAAATTCATAAGTGACATCGGATAAATGACAGTGAAAAGTCATGAAATATGACATCAAATAAATAAACAAATCCAAATGAAGGTGAATAAATCCAAAAATAGTCTAAAAGTGCATTAAGATAAAAAAAAAATCACAAATTTAAAAAAATTTAAATAAAATCGCATGAGATAAAAAAAGTCACATGCAATAACAATAAAATGCATAAGGTGCAAAAAAGTGCAGAAACGCTATAAAAATAGCCACAAGTCGATCCAATTAATATAATACAGTTCCAACGAGAACAAAGTGAGTCTTCATAAAACAGTTTGTGCAAAAAAAAAAAATGAAAAAAGTGCAAGTGCAAATGATGATAGGTGACAGATTCCTCTTAATAACCGTACTCTGGTGCGCCACAAGTTTCCCCCAGCCTCTCACCTCTAGCAAAGACCCCTAGGGTCAAGTTGAGCCTGCAATCAGGAAGTGGATGAAACACCATCAATTGATCAGTCTCCTCTGATCGTCACAGGTCTGGCAAATCTCCAAATGGAAGGCCTCAAGTTCGGCAAGTTGGGTGGAGGCATGCAATAGACAGGAGTATCCCCATTGTGCAGTATTCAAAACACATTTATTCAAAACAACATAGTAACTTACATATACAGCATAAAATGAACAGCACAAATCCCAGTACTTCCGGTCTCGGCCGCGGCCAGAAGTGATGACACCTGACTCTTCCCTGGCGCGTATCGTCACCGCCCACGTGACTTTATCAAAGGGTAATAAAAAAAAAAAATCTTCAAAGTTGTGGACATGTTCTGTAAATTAAATGATGCAAATCGTGAAACAATCCATGTTAATTCCAGGCTGTGAGGCAACAAAACACAAAAAAATGCCAAGGGGGGTGATTACTTTTGCAAGGCACTGTATATCGGAATATAACTTTGATCATTTTTGTTTTTTTATATATTGTTGTGACCCAATAAGCTTTCCTATTTCCTATGTATATAAATCTGTTTAGTATACCACAAGGCACAGTAGTACATTACCACATTCTGCAGTACACAATGAATCATGAAGAACCTCAAACTGAATTGTACCACAGCACACTAACATGTTACTACAGCCTAAAGAGAAACAATTGAGCTCAACTCTTTGAGGACTCCTGGGTTTAAGTCATCTGATCCAAGTGCTTTATTCATTTTTTTCCCCAAACTTTCTGAGCTATTCATGTTGATCTACCATTCTTCTATTGTGGTATTCGCTACAAGACCAAGAGTTTTTTTTTTTTTTTGGATTTGTATTGCCATACATGTTCAGATTTTCTCTCGTGCAATAGTGAGGGCTAAACACAGGAAATCAATAGATCCCCTGTCCACACTAAACAGCATGGATGGAAGAATCTCCCCTGCCAGCTATTGTATTCTGACAACCACTGCTCTCGCGGCTGTCAGAATACCTGAACAGTGACTGCATCTTACTGGCTGCAGTCACTGTTTTGGCCTAGTATATTCCGCCTGGCTCCTTCTATTTTCAGATTGAAGTTTGTTGAGCAAGATGGTCGAATTTCAGCAGGAATTGGATATAATTGAGCCGTGTATGTACAGTGTTACTCTATAGAAAGCTGTTGTTAGAAATTATTGCTTCCTTCATTTTACAGCTTGTTTATTATTATACAGTTTATCATAACTGATCCTTCAAGAGTATTCACATTTCTCAATTACTGGACACTAGATGCCAATTTTATTTTCTAGTCACATTTAATATATATAAAATCCTGTTTTATTTGCTCTTATATTTTTAAAGGCTAGGGATAATTTTATATATTGCTCATAGCCTTCAGAAGGATGCAGTTCTGTTAAATTTTGTGCAATTACAGCATTTTTACCATTGTATTTTCTTAAACCTGTAATTATAAGCTAAAGCCTTGCTTGCATTATATCAAGCCCTGCTCCTTTTTTTTTTCCTTTGTGCTGAAGTAATTGTAGGTCCTTTCAGTTTCTGATTACTTTTACCACACAGTGTGAGTTAACCCTCACAATGACAAACGCCTAGATTATTTTTTCATAGTTCCCCCTGCAGTTTTTGGGAACAAAGTTGTTTTTGTCTTCACATCTGTTTCTGTGCTTTTAGGTAAGGATTGAAAAGTAAGAATCAGGAAGAGGCCGGTAGACCAACAAGGTTGTGTTGCCTGCTTTTCTCATTATTTACTTTACTTTAACCCTCATCTGTTGTAGCACAGTAATTCAGATCTCTCGGTGGAAATCATGACCGCTTCCCACATACATTAATAAATTCTGGTATGTGACAGCCATTTTGCCTTTGCGGCTTAATATACTGAAATATAAATACTGATATGCCTGGAAAAACTTCCAAGTGAATTTTATCTGAGTATTTTGGAGGCTAATAGGCTGCAGCATATGGTCATTGTTATACAATTTACCTCATTAGTCAGGAATATCAGAAGGATACATACACAGTTGCAACCAACTCGGTCTTATTCATTATTTTATTAACTGCATTATTCTTCAGAAACCAAATAGAATCCACCATGTACTGGTCTGGCTTTAGCAGCAGGAATCCTAGTTGTCTGCTAGGAATTTCTGAACTCAAAGTATATCTAAACCCAAGAATAAAAAGTTAATATTGCAGCTTACCAGTCTTTTAAAGTGGTAGTAAAGGATAAGTTCACCATTCCTAATATGCTACATGTTACGCCCATATTCAGGGTGTAAATTATTGTAAAGCGCTGCATAAACTGTTGGCACTATAAAAATCCTGTATAATAATAATGTTACTGTTACAGCTGCCTCTGATCCCTGTTGTGACAGCGAGTGGGGGATCTTCTCTCGGCACTCGCTGTCACAATTTAAACAAAAAATGGCCATGTGGGGCTCCACCCACCTGGCCGCGTCATTCATTCGCAGAGTTCTGTGAATGCGAGAACTACAAGTACATTGACGGTTTTTAGTTCTCAATGAACTACCAGGGCACTGTTGAGCTCTCTAGGTAGTTAATTGATGCTTCCTGTCAGTGTTTAACTGTTTGCTCGTACGAGGTATAAGCAGACAGCTTACACTGACAGTCTGCAAGAGCCCTGCATTACACCTGCTATCTTCTAATTTCGAGTGCAATGCTTTGCTAGCTCCAAGTAACATAAATAAATAAAATTCATATTTTTTTTACCTACGGAACGATGTACATTTACATTTTTTTACTAAGGGGGAATCCTTATCCTTTATCCTTTAAAATGGTAGTAAAGTGTAAAAAAAAAATAAAAACTTTCCCTCTGAAAGTCAGTGTCATAATATGCTAGTATGCACCGCATACTAGCACATTATGAGAGACTTGCCTTAAATCTAAGCCCTCCAGTGGCGCGCTGTCACTGGTGACAGAGCTTTTATCTTCACCCGATTTTCCTTCTACTCCAGTCATTTAAATGGGCGAGCCACCCCTTCAGATCACATGTGCCTGTGACATATGCTGCATAAGTAGTGAATATTTCTTAAGCTTACCTGTAGGTACAAGTCAGCAAGCGGTGTTTAGTATGCTTTAAAGCTGAACTCTAAACACAAAAACTCTAACCTGTGTAGAGAACAGAGCTGGGGAAAAGACTCAGCAGGCCTGCCTGCAGAAAACTACCGGAGGGGTGCAGATACAGGAACGGTCACTCTGCGGATGGACTCTGAGTGGAAGCTCCTGCTCGGAGGCAAGGTTCCACACTGAATCACTACACAAATCCTGAAGAAATACACAAAGCACACCAAGATTTAAATAAAATTCAAGATACTTACAGCACCTTGAAAAAGTATTCATACACCTTGAAATTTTCCACATTATGTTCCAACCAAAAACATAAATGTATTTTATTGGGATTTTATGTGATGGACCAACACAAAGTGGCACATAATTGTGAAGTGTAAGGAAAATAATAAATGGTTTTAAAACTTTGTTTACAAATATATATCTGAAAAGTGTGGCATGTATTTGTATTCCGCCTCCATGAGTCAATACTTTGTAGAACTACCTTTCGCTGCAATTACAGCTGCAAGTATTTTTGGGCATGTCTCTGCCAGTTTTGCACATCTAGAGAGTGACATTTTTGCCCATTCTTCTCTGCAAAATAGCTCAAGCTCTGTCAGATTGGATAGAGAGCATCTGTGAACAGCAATTTTCAAGTCTTGCCACAGATTCTCAATTGGATTTAGGTCTGGACTTTGACTGGGCTATTCTATTCTCTTTGATCTAAACCATTCCATTATAGCTCTGGCTGTATGTTTAGGGTCGATGTCCTGCTGGAAGGTGAACCTCCGCCCAAGTCTCAAGTATTTTGCAGACCATAACAGGTTTTCTTCCAGTGGTGTCTCCAGCTTTCATATTTAGGGGGGGCACATGTGCGTACAGGGACAAAAGTACGGGGGCAACTATGAAATGCAATTTTATATATATATATATATATATATATATATATATACCCTAGGGCCCTTTACTACGATCCCACAACGGCCCTTTCACATGTTTTACAGTGAGCTCCCTTCATACTGTATTGGGCCCCCCCAGGGTGGCAGAAAACAAGAGATATATGTCACCAGCATACCAAGAAAATATAAGGGTCTCTTGGAATTTATAGGCTGGTTCTCCTGTCCTAAGAAATCAGTCTATAAAGGAAAAAATCTTGCGAGCCACAATGATCCAATACCTTATAGGAGAACCAACTGTATTAAAATATAAATGCCCAGCTGCAAACGCAGATCACATATTCATAGCCGTGCAGTAAACATAAAAGGAAAAACTTGCGCTGCGCTTAGGTATGTGTTATTGTGTGTGTTCACCCTAATGGTGCCATGTACATTCAATCACAAGTATATAAATGGCGCAAAACTGTAATCAATTTTGCATGTGCAAATCAATACACCAAAGAAGTGCAATAAAGTACAAAGTATGATAAATTCAAAGTGCAATGTGCAAATGATAAAAAACTAAATGAACTCTGCATATATAAATAAATAAATACAATAAACATTAATTGATGATACTCAATAAAAATAGAGATGTGCACTACACATAACACATGCAAACTCCAATAGGATCATGTAAGTGATAAGTGATAAAAAATATATACATATAACCATATAAGCGATATGTGATATTTGAGACAACAAATTGTCCTTATTGTTGAAAAATCCTCCAGTGTAACATCACACAGCAATGTGCAGTGAAAAAGTTCCAAAAGTAACAGTGATGCACGAAGTGTTTCACAGAAAAAAATCCAATTGCTGTATCAAAGTGCCCAGATCATGCCGTGATGTGCCTCGGTGACCCCCAAAGTGGTTGCGCTCACCTTAGAGCGTGTGACACAGTGTTCAGCTGCGTCAATACATGCTATGGAGCACAGTGTTCAGCTGCGTCAATACATGCTATGGAGCCACCCCTGGGCTCAGTAATAGATTACAGCTGATCTCCCAATAGGCTCTCTGCTCATGTCTCCAGCAGCTCCTGCCAATCCCCGCAGAGGCTGGTTAGCGGCGTCAAGTGACAGCAGCATAGAGAGAGCGCCAGTGCCCGCCTGATTCTGTCACAGCCTCGGAATATGATGGCACAGATCAGGCGTTGGGATCTGGAAAGCTTTTCTAAGATTTTGTATGGGGAAGAAGTAAAAAAACGGAACAGCGTTTGTCAGAGCTCCTTCTGCTGGGAGCTGTGATAGCTACTAATCAATGGACTGATTAGTCTGATCAGTCTGTTTTTTCAGTAACAGAGTCCTGGTGGAGTCCTTCCTGCAACTCGCTCTTCTCCCTGCCAAGGATGCAGGGAAGGAACAGATCGGGCGGCCCTTTTTGTGGGAGCGCTCGCATTATGCAGTGTCAGCAAGCAGAGGGAAGGGGGAGGAATCGCCCGCAGGAGCTGACTGGGGGCGCTCTCCCTCTCAATAGAGACTGTGTTACTCCAGCGGCGGCCCGAGTAAGATGTGGCGCATCCGCTACGAATGCAAACAAAAAGACATTGCCTTTTTGTAAAAAAAAAAAGTTGTTTTTTTAATTGGGGGGGCACAGTATAATGTTGCCCCCCCCCCTAATGACGCCATTGTTTTCTTCTAAGATTGCCCTGTATTTGGCTCCATCCATCTTCCCATCAACTCTGAACAGCTTCCCTGTCCATGCTGAAGAAAAGCATCCCCACAACATGATGCTGCCACCACCATGTTTCACAGTGGGGATGGTGTGTTCAGTGTGATGTGCAGTGTGATTTTTCCGACGTACATAGCTTTTTGCTTTTCGGCCAAAAGCTTAAATCTGACCAGAGCACCTTCTTCCACATGATTGCTCAGTCCCCCATATGGCTTTTGGCAAACTACAAACAGGACTTTATATGTCTTTCTTTCAACAATGGCTTTCTTCTTGTCACTCTTCCATAAAGGCCAGATATGTGGAGTGCATGACTAATAGTTGTCCTGTGGACAGATTCTCCCACCTGAGCTGTGGATCTCTGCAGCTCCTCCAGGGTTACCATGGACTTCTGGGCTACTTCTCTGATTAAGGCTCTCCTTGCCCGGCCTGTCAGATTAGGTGGATGGCCATGTCTTAGGTTTGCCCAATCCGCCTTGAAACTTCTCTACAACTTTATCCCTGACCTGTCTGGTGTGTTCCTTGGCCATCATGATGCTGTTTTGTTCACAAACGTTCTGGAAACAAACCTCCTGAGGGCTTCACAGAACAGCTGTATTTATACTGAGTTTAAATTACACACAGGTGGATTCTATTTGCTAATTGGATGACTTCTGAAGGCAATTGGTTCCACTAGATTTTAGTCAGGGGTTTCAGAGCAAAGGGGGCTGAATACAAATGCACGCCACACTTTTCAGATATTTATTTGTAAAAAAAAATGAAAATGATTCATTATTTTCCTTCCACTTCACAATTATGTGCCACTTTTGTATTGGTCTACACATAAAATCCCAATAAAATACATTTACCTTTTTGGTTGTAACATGACAAAATGTGGAAAATTTCAAGAGGCATGAATACTTTTTCATAGTACTGTACATGAATCTGCAGTCCTCTATTTTCTGGACTGCAGAGTAGGAAACTTCCTATTAGCTATCTAGCAGCAGGGTCTTCTCAGGCTCCAGGAGGCAATGATGTCATGGGGGGGGGGGGTCTGTAGTGATGTCCAGAAATGTAATTGAGTAACGCTGGCCTTACACCTGGAGATTTTTGTTACTACAAGAAAGTATCAAAATTGTTTGAGCATTTGATGTTGCTTTTATGGACTTCAAACAACTTTTCATTCAAGCACCATGTTAGTGTCTTTATTTTCAATTGAGGATACCACTATATTTGTTTGAGTTTTTATATATATTTAGTTTTAAGATAATCCCTGAAGCATGGTGTTGTGAAGGATATAGTATACACTATATTACCAATAGTATTGGGACACCTGCCTTTACACGCGCATGAACTTTATTGGCATCCCAGTCTTAGCCCGTAGGGTTTAACATTGATTTGGCACATCCTTTGCAGCTATAACCACTTAAACTCTTCTGGGAAGGCTGTCCAGGAGTTTAGGAGTATGTCTATGGGAATGTTTTAACATTCTTCCAGAAGCGCATTTGTGAGGTCAGGCACTGAATTGGAGGAGAATGCCTGGCTCGCAGTCTCCACTCTAATTCATCCCAAAGGTGTTCTATCGGGTTGAGGTCAGGACTCTGTGCAGGCCAGTCAAGTTCCTTCACCCCAAACTCGCTCATCCATGTCTTTAGAGACCTTGTTTGTGCACTGGTGCGCAGCCATGTTGGAACAGGAAGGGGGCACCCTCAATCTGTTCCCACAAAGTTGGCAGGATGAAATTGTCCAAAATGTCTTGGTATGCTGACACCTTAAGAGTTCCCTTCCTTGGAACTAAGGGGCCAACCCAACCCCGAAAAACAACCCCACACCATAATCCCCCCTCCACCAAATGATTTGGACCAGTGCACAGAGCAAGATCCATAAAGACATGGATGAGCGAGTTTCCTTATTCATTCAAGTAAAGTGCTGCAGAGAAAAGGACTATCTTCAGTCGCTTTCTCTGTCTCAAAAAAAAGAGATATGGGGGTCTGTTTAGACCTCTGATATCTCACCAAAGACCCCCCAAAAAATTAATTAAAAAATATAACTAAAAAAAACCAAAACCTAGTAAGACCCAGTGACTTTTTTGGGGGACGGCAACCCCCCCAGGTCCGCCCGCACCCAGCCTCTTCACGGTGAGGGGCCCTCCTCCTGCACTCACCCCTTCACGGTGACGGTCTTCCCCCGCACCCACCCCTCCACAGCTTCCTCGGGAGAAGCCGGAAGACCATAGCGAATATTAATTAGCTATCACGTTTGCTCTGTGCCTCAAGCCCAACATTTTCCAAGACAATTAGAGCCTCAGGTTCTAATCATGTAGCTTGGAAAAAAAAAGAACTCATACAAACGTATCAGTCCGGCGCAGGGGGGCAGCGCCCCTAATGGACCGGCCGCTCCTGGTAAGACCCCTTTCACATGGAGCGGACTCTGTAAAGCAGATCCACCTGCTCAGCAGGCGACACATGTCCATTTGCATCAGCCCTTCCATAGAGAACAATGGCTGGTCCGATTGGGCCCGCCTGAAAAACAGACAGGCAGATCCGATCGGTGTGCTTGTGTGAAAGTGGCCTAAGGCCTTGTTCACACATGGCATATACAGCATACCTTTACAGGGATGCACAGATGTTCTGTGCATCCCTGAGCAGGCAGTCCCATTGATGTCATTTGGGATGTAGCAACTGCACGAACAGAGCCATTGCTCCCAATTTGACATCCATGTAGGTCCGGTTGCATGTCCCTGAGCTCACACTCTGCGTTCGGGGTGGTGTACCCACACGGATGTCAGATTGGGAACAGCAGCTATGCCTGTGCAGCCGTTGCATCCCAATTGACATAAATGGTACTGCTTGTACGGGGATGCATGGAACACCTGTGCCTTCCTGTGTGGGTAAACATGGCCCCCCATGTGAATGATGCTTTAGTAGCAATTTAGCAGGCTTTTTGTAAGTCATGTTGTGTTTATGTATACTATTAATGATTGTAGTGTATTTTTAGCAAAAATATTATTTTAATAAACATTTGCGCAAATATCGCGCTGCCTTAAAAATCAGTAGCACCTTCTTTTTATTTTACTGGCCATGTGCTTTTAGAAAATGTATGGTTTGGGAGGTCTTTTACAAATTCTAAAAGCTGTAAATGAAAAAGGACAACCTCCAGATTTTCTAAAACGTTTGCTTACGTCCGATTTTCAATATTTCTCAAAAAGGTGCAATTTAAAATATACAAATATGTGTTATGTAATAACTCCATACAGGTTAAGCTTTTATATTTAGCTGGAATTTAGTAAAATTAGCTATGTTTTAGTGTATTTTTAGCAAAAATATTGTTTTGATAAACATTTGCGCAAATATTGCGGGGTCTAAAAAAATCAGTAGGACCTTCTTTTTATTCCAGAGGTCATGTGCTTTCAGAAAATATATGGTTTGGGGGGGGGGGGGGGGGGGTATTTTAGAAACTCTGATAGCTGTGAAAAATGAAACCTCCAGATTTTTAGAGGAATTTTTGGGTACGTTCGATTTTAATCATTTTGCAAAAAGACACAATTTAAAATTTACAAATATTTGTTAACTCCATACAGTTTAAACTTTTATATTTAGCAAGAATTTTGTAAAATTAGCTGTGTTTTTATTTGCTAATAATGGTTTTAGTGTATTTTTTGCAAATGTATTGGTTTGATAAACATTTGCGCAAATACCGCAGGGTCTAAAAAATCTGTAGCACCTTCTTTTTATTATAGAGGCCATATGCTTTCAGAAAATGTATGGTTTTGGGGGTCTTTCACAAATTCTGAAAGCTGTAAGGGAAAAATGAAAACCTTCAGAGAAATTTGGATATTTACACTTTTGTGGCTGTTCAATTTTCACAATATCGCAAAAAGGCACAATTTAAGTTACAAATATTTGTTATTTATTAACTCAATACAGATTAGGCTTTTATATTTAGTAGGAATTTTGTAAAATTTGCTGTGTATTTATCTGCTAATCATGATTTTAGTGAAATATCTATCAAAAATATTGTTTTGATAAACATTTGCGCAATTTGGTTTGGGGGGGGTCTTTTACAAACTTTGAAAGCTTTAAGTGAAAAATAAAAAAAGCAATGGAAAAAGTGCAAAAATAATCTGGCCACCTGAGTGTACAAATTGGAGCACAGGACCTGGCAGTGAAAGGCTTAAAGGTGTTCCATTGTAGTTGGAGATCAAAAATACCTAAATACGCTTAACAAAAAAGAAAAAAGCCTATGTACTATTTTTTTATTTTGAGGACAACTGAACGTACAAATGTGAACAGGCACAATTGGAAAGAATTGGATTCTACGTAGTCAGTTGTAGGGAAACGCACTTAAAGCGGAGTTCCACCCAAAAGTGGAACTTCCGCTCATCCGATTCCTCCCCCCCTCCGGTGCCACATTTGGCACCTTTCAGGGGGGAGGGGGGTGCAGATACCTGTCTAATACAGGTATTTGCACCCACTTCTGGGAATAGACTCCCACGGGAGTCACGCCCCTTCCCGCACCCCCCGCTGTCTCCTGGGAAACACACAGGTCTCAGGAGATAGCGGACCCAGTTAGGACATGCAGCACGACTCGCGCATGCGCAGTAGGGAACCGGGAAGTGAAGCCGCAACGCTTCACTTCCTGATTCCCTCATCGAGGATAGCGGCGGCAGCTGCCAAGAATCGAGCGATTGATCGGCTTCGACTGCCAACATCGCTGGACCCTGGGACAGGTAAGTGTCCATTTATTAAAAGTCAGCACCTGCAGTATTTGTAGCTGCTGGCTTTTAATTTTTTTTTTTTTTTTTGGTGGACTCCCCCTTTAAGGGTGAATGGGGGCCAAAGAATTTCATATTGCTCATATCGGATAAGCAAATTGCTTGGGTTTATATTGTGATAATGCTGCTCTTGTTAGCACTTCTGCTTTTTTAGCCGCTTAGTGGTAGTTTGAGCTTAGAACAGATGTGCAATTTTCTTCATTATCCTCTTATATTATTCAAAAGACAGCATTCTTGACATTTCCGTTTTCGTTCAATGTTACAGTTTGAGTCTTGCAAAATTATTATTACTTTTTTCAATCTATGCAAATAGATTTTACATGAAAATATCAAATTATACGCTTTCACTCATTCTACTTTTGTTCCAGAAAAAGCTCTCCCACTACAAGCAGCAAATAGTGCCAAAAGTAGAGAAAGATGCAACCTGTCAGTTCACTAGGTACCATCAGTGCAGCCATTTTGTGCTTTTTCTCTCAGTGATGTCACTAGTTTCTAGTGAAATGATAGGCTGTATTTGCAAAAATATTGTTTAGGAATGGCTTCCTACAGAATGTGTGGGTGACAGATTTAACTTAATGGCTTGGATGCTATGGAGTTGTACAATTGAAGCTACTGTTCTCCAGAAGTTTTCTTTCAGAAATTTGCCCTGGGAAAAGCATTACACATATTCAGACCAAGGCAGTGTGAACTTTGTGTTCATTTTACCAAATAAAAGTAGTCACGGTAGATCTCCTGCATTAAAAAATGGAGGGAAAGTTATTTTTCTGTCAAACTTCAGTTTTCTAACCTACACTGCTTTTAAAAAATGTATATTTGGCATCTGACTAGTTGCTTTGGGTAACAGCCTCCTTCCATTTTATTTACATCAGCTCTAGTGTGAATGAGCCATATTGAACTGTCCTGGATGTAAAATGAATGGTTTTCGAATTATGAGGAGACCCCGGCTTTTCTGCTTGTTATCGAGAGACCATTATTCTGGATGGGGAAAGTCTGGTTTTAAGTCTTGCACACTGTCTGTACATGGTGACTCATAGGTATATAATGTGATTTGACTTTTCCAAGAATATGCTCTAACATTATGGTCTGTAATGACATTATGCCGTAATGAAGTTAAGTCTTGGATAATGGATTTATAAGTATTATATCGCACAGAACTGGATGGCTTAAAACTGACTGCACTGTTATAAATAAGAACTAAACCTCATTATAAATGAACAATATGTACAATTTTTCACGTTTTGTATTAGCGAATCAATCAAAGGCTTCTACACTTGTGGAAGTAAAACTCCCAATGTGCATATTTGGAAATTAAATGAGAAATTGAAGCTTGCCTCTCCACAGCACAACAAAGCCACAGCAAAATTTTAACTGCAGGTTGACCATTTCTCAAACATCGAGCACTGGCCAAAGAAGCATGAGTTTCCATAGCTTTTGAACACCATGCTTACAAGTCACGCTCCTGGTCTGCATTTCCATTGGCTGCTTAATTTGCTGTCATTGTCACTGTTGTGTCCAGACATCCTTTGTTTGTTTCAGGCTTGCATTGGCTTTCTTTGTATTCTTGAACTGTTATTTCATGTTAATGGTGTTGTGGCTATTTTAGGAGGGACTGTAGCATATAGAGACAGACTGCTGAGCTAGAAATTGTAAAAAAAAAAAAGAAAAAAAAAGAAAAGTGGAGGTTTTTTTTTTTTTTTGTTTTCTTGTAGCTTAGAATTATTCTACATTAAGTATGCCCCAGCTAATTGAGATAACGTATGACTTCATGCTTGAGCAGAAATTTACCTCAGATTCTCTTTTGGAAAGCTCCTGGATTTCTTCCAGAGGTTGTCTTAAGTTCTGGTCACGCACAATATAAAACTTTAGTCTCGCTGTGTTCGGAAAAGTAATGCAGTCAGGGACATGACTAGTTGAAATATTTTATGATACCCTAAAGTCCATAGGGAAATCAATATTTTTTTTTTTTACCACTAAGACCCAGGATCAGTACTTGAGGAATGCCACATTTAATTCAGATTTCCCCATGCACCTGATGAGTTTATGATTTAGAAATGGTTTGGACTCGGGTAACTTAATAATAATGCACAGGACAAATCAGAAACACATGTTCCTTCGAAGATTACATGTTTGCTGCAGCTGTAATTCAATAAAGGGGTGTTGTGTAGATCTTATGCAAGGTCTGTTTCAAAGGAATTTAGGGCCCCAGAAGTTGATAGATTAGTCACTGATCATCTGACTAGTTGAGCGATGCGATCATGCTGCAGGAGGATTTCTTAATGGTTTGGCCCTTTATGTCTCCAGGAGGAAGAGTAAAAACGTGGAAACGCAGATGGTTCATTCTGACTGATAACTGTCTCTATTACTTTGAATACACAACGGTAAGTGGTTATCCCATACCCAAACAAGTACCTTGTAAATATGGGATTGGAGCAATTATTGGAAATTAAAAGGAAACTGCAAATTCTTTAATCACCATTACCCATTTAAATAGACTCAACAAACCACCACATGAACAAAAAATATCTTAAAACGTCAAATTACAAAAGCTGAAACCAGAAACGGCCTTCATAGCCTATTATTTATTAATACAAATACCCAAGTTATACACATTCGAACTCTTGCCGCCCATGCAAAACGTGTCCATGGGCGGCAGAGGTTTCTATGCTGAAAGCATGTTTCAACTGATTATGGGATTTATTTATTTATATATATATATATATATATATATATATATATATATATATATATATATATATATATATATATATATAAAATTTTTTTTAACCTTTCACTGCCCTACTTTCCTGTACATTTCATCTCTATGCTGTCTCTGTGACCTCTTTATCTTCATTCTCCAACTATACATGAACTATACATTTAACCCATTTTCCTCCTTCTCCCTCCTGTGGATGACCTGTACATTTATTTTAGTGCACTGTTACCAAGTTTCATGTTTTAATCACCTCAATACCAATATGTTTCTTCATTTTCATTTACCTTTGGGTTTCTGATTTTTAGAAAGGAGGTAATTTTAGGAGTTTTCATACGGTTGGCATTTGTAATGTTTTATAACCAAATATAAGGGAAACAGTTTTTAGTCTATTTTCCTTTATGTATTAAAAAATAGAAACCCAGTGGTTGTTAAATACTCCATCTGACCCCAATATATATATATATATATCTACAGTCAGGTCCATAAATATTGTTGGTTGGTTTCAGTGCATAGTTTGGGACAGTGTTGCATGACAGGGTTATTGTTAGTCAAACTATATATATATATATATATATATATATATATATATATATCCAGTCAGGTCCATAAATATTGGGACATCGACACAATTCTAATCTTTTTGGCTCTATACACCACCACAATGGATTTGAAATTAAACAAACAAGATGTGCTTTAACTGCAGACTTGCAGCTTTAATTTGAGGGTATTTACATCCAAATCAGGTGAACAGTGTAGGAATTACAACGGTTTGTATATGTGCCTCCCACTTTTTAAGGGACCAAAAGCAATGGGACAATTGGCTGCTCAGCTGTTCCATGGCCAAGTGTGTTATTCCCTCATTATCCCATTTACAAGGAGCAGATAAAAGATCCAGAGTTAATTTCAAGTGTGCTATTTGCGTTTGGAATCTGTTGCTGTGAAACTCTCAATATGAGATCCAAAGAGCTGTCACTATCAGTGAAGCAAGCCATCATTAGGCTGAAAAAACAAAACAAACCCATCAGAGAGATAGCAAAAACATTAGGTGTGGCCAAATCAACTGTCTGGAACATCCTTAAAAAGAAAGAATGCACCGGTGAGCTCAGCAACACCAAAAGACCCGGAAGACCACGGAAAACAACTGTGGTGGATGACCGAAGAATTCTTTCCCTGGTGAAGAAAACACCCTTCACAACAGTTTGCCAGATCAAGAACACTCTCCAGGAGGGAAGGTGTATGTGTGTCAAAGTCAATAATCAAGAGAAGACTTCACCATAGGGAATACATAGGGTTCACCACAAGATGTAAACCATTGGTGAGCCTCAAAAACAGGAAGGCCAGATTAGAGTCTGCCAAACAACATCTAAAAACGCCTTCACAGTTCTGGAACAACATCCTATGGACAGATGAGACCAAGATCAACTTGTACCAGAGTGATGGGAAGAGTATGGAGAAGGAAAGGAACTGCTCATGATCCAAAGCATACCACCTCATCCGTGAAGCATGGTGGTGGTAGTGTCATAGCGTGGGCATGTATGGCTGCCAATGGAACTAGTTCTCTTGTATTTATTGATGATGTGACTGCTGACAAAAGCAGCAGGATGAATTCTGAAGTGTTTCGAGCAATATTATCTGCTCATATTCAGCAAAATGCTTCAGAACTCATTGGACAGCTCTTTACAGTGCAGATGGACAATGACCCGAAGTATAATGCGAAGGCAACCAAAGCGTTTTTGAAGGCAAAGAAGTGGAATGTTATGCAATGGCCAAGTCAATCACCTGACCTGAATCCGATTTGAGCATGCATTTCACTTGCTGAAGATAAAACTGAAGGAAAAATGCCCCAAGATCAAGCAGGAACTGAAGACAGTTGCAGTAGAGGCCTGGCAGAGCATCACCAGGGATGAAACCCAGTGTCTGGTGATGTCTATGCGTTCCAGACCTCAGGCTGTAATTGACTGCAAAGGATTTGCAACCAAGTATTAAAAAGTGAAAGTTTGATGGATAATTGTTAATCTGTCCCATTACTTTTGGTCCCTTAAAAAGTGGGAGGCACATATACAAACTGTTGTAATTACTACACCGTTCACCTGATTTGGATGTAAATACCCTAAAATTAAAGCTGAAAGTCTGCAGTTAAAGCACATCTTGTTCGTTTCATTTCAAATCCATTGTGGTGGTGTATAGAGCCAAAAACATTAGAATTGTGTCCATGTCCCAATATTTATGGACCTGACTGGATATATATATATATATATATATATATATATATATATATATATATATATAGTTTGACTAACAATAACCCTGTCATGCAACACTGTCCCAAACTATGCACTGAAACCAGAAAAATGGCAGAGTAATGAAAGGTTACATCATGTGCACTACTGTATTTGTGCTGAGAGTGCATGCCTAGCTTCAGCACAGAGACCAAGATGTCACAGAGAGATTCAGGTCTCATACTAATGATCTGTAGCCAGTTCCTGATCACCTGATCGGTGTGATAGCCAATTTCAGACTATCATAGTGATTTGTCACTGTACAGCCCGCCACTGTGTTGATTTTCTTCTCTTGCAAAGGGAAAAAAGACTCATTGCATATTTTTCTCCTTGCTAAATGAGAAGATGGTTAAAAAAAAAAAAAAGACAAAATAGTCAGTTCAGGGCTGGATCTAAGTCAATGTTAAGGTTGGAGCTCAACATTTGGGTCAATGATCATGCTCAAAGTCAATGTCGGGGGTCAAAGGACAGTCTGTGTATTCTAGGTAAGAATAAAAAGAAAAAGCATCAATTTTTTTTAGGTAGATTAAAAACAAAAAGAAGCAAAATGTGCACTATTATTTCTGGGTCTTTCTACGGGCACAATCAGCTAACAAAGTATACACAATGTGGTATTGCTGTGATTGTCAGGAGTAGGAGAATTTGTTTATTTGGTTATAAGTTTCTCAAAATCGTATAACCTCTAAAATAATCATGCACATGTGATTCATAATGAATCATTATTGTGAAAAAAATCATACTTAAAATAAAAAGTGAAATCCAAATATTACATTGGTGAAGTCCAGATACAGTATATAAATTATAGTCCTTTTTAATATTCTGTTTCTTCAGTTCCCACAATTTCACCACAGTAATTCTTTCAAATGTAATATTTAGATGCAAGCTCACCAGAATATATTGACCACCTATAAATAAGTAAGTCAAAAACTACTTTCCCAACGGGGTTTGCAACAGCTAGGTCACATATAGTTTTTATTGATAACAAACGCAAAAATAATACAAAGGAAAACAAAACACGGTATATCATAAGTATATCATAGCAATGTATCTTATCCAAGAATAATAGATCGCATTTGAATGAGTCGAATGGGAGTCGATGATGCTTCACAATTGTTACCCGGAGTATGAATACAGGATCAATCTTATCCGCTCCTCAGCTCAGAAAAATATTAAAATAGAAGCATCTCCATAGTATAGTATATTAAAATTTACCAAATTATATCTTTAAAGTATTCTACTCATGAAATAAGATGATAGCGTGCTCATCCAAAATATGCAAAATCTCATAATGCTGTACATTCTATTTAAAGGCTCACTAAAAATCAATGATTTATAGATTGAGCCACAACCACATTCTCTGACTATGAAAGTGAATACCATAGGGACTATCACCCAGAGTCCTGATTTTGCACACTTCCCTTCCTCTGATTCGATTGTCATACAATATCCCTCCACGTTTTCTCAGGACTGGAGTTATATGCACAAAATTACTATTATGTAAGCCCAAATAATCTCCACCAGGCTTATTACAACCTCCCTGCTTACCAAATACAGGTAACTCCTATGCCAAGAAACAGGTTTATAAACACTTTCCCAAAAGAGGGTTGCTATCCCTTTTAAGATCAAAACCCACATGTAGAACAGTAAAGAGGGGGATCACCAGACAGATTTGACTACCTTTACCAATAAGTTGAGTCAAAAAGTGCTTCCTTCACATACAGATATCCAGTTTCCCCTCCCAGCATCTTGAAGTCACCGCCACCAAAGAAGGTACAAGGATCTCCAAATCACTCAAAATTCGGGATAGGCACTTTCGTTTAGCTTAACTCAAACCAAAGAACACCTCCATAGTGTATTACAGTTAAAACCAAAATGTGCTTTATTTAAAATGGTACATAAGGCACAAATTATATCTCCTTTTAAAATCATTAGTATCCAGATTGGCACTTCTGTGTGCAGTTATGTGATGATATCACTTCTGACACGTGTTTGGTATTACGACTTCCTCATTGAGATCAGATAAGCGCTAATTTAACTAGAGTGAAATTGCCCGTTTTCCTTGGATAAAAAAAAGGTGGGAGATATTCATTACCATTTACCACCAAATGAAAGCTCAATTGTCCTGTAAAAAACAAGGTATAATTCAGCTGGATACACTAAGTAGTTGTGATGATATGTACAGTTTTTCTAATACATCAAAGTTGCAAAACTGTTCAAGTGTAAAGATTTTGTTATATCTTCATCATGAAGGGGTTAAAAAGAAAGCTTGCTATTTCCTATTGACAGTATTGGATGTTAGATGATATATTGTAGGACTGCATCCTTGAAGGTAGTATGGCATTTGATGGCACGGAGGTCCTTTTCTTCACAGCGCATGCGCCGATGACATCATCTGGTGCACTACAAGGTAGATATCTCCTTAACGGCGCACCTTTTGGAGATATTTTCACTACCTATAGGTAAGTCTTATTCTAGGCTTACCTATAGGTAAAAGTAACGCAGGAGGGTTTACAACCACTTTAAGTGTTCTTTTAAAAGTGAAACTTTACCTCATTTACTAAGCTTTGGAGCAAGTGCACTCGCAGTGCACAGTATATTTTCCTTTAGTAAATCAACCCCCTTGTGTTTTAATACCTTGTGTCATCTCCTTTTAGGTTGATTGGCTTAAGGAGTTGTTGAAAGATGCACCAAGGCCTATTGTGTCAAATCAAAGCTGGGGTGGCAACCGCTCTCCTGCACTTCCTTTGCCAATGTGTTGTTGTTTTACTATCGAAAGTTAAAACAACAAGGGCAGAAGATTTAATAGATGGAAAGTTGAAAAAAAGGACTGAAGATCCGCTTTAAGCCTAAACCAGTGTTACATAACCTGGTTATGCATTTCCTTGCTACCTTGACACGTGAGGGGATACCTCAGGAGCTGCTTCTTCTATGGTGGTTCTTCAGTTCTCTCCCCAGGTCATGACTTAGAGGAGGTCCAGCCACCCATGAAAAATACTGCAGCTACTGACTTTTAATATATGGACACTCATCTGTCCAGGGAGCCCACGATGTCTGCACCCCAGCTGATCTTTGGAGCCGCTGCCATTCCTGGTAAGGAAACCGGGCAAGGAACCCTTTTGGCTTCACAGCAGGTTCCTTAGTGAGCATGCGCGAAGCGCGGTGCGCTTTGTAATTGGTCCGGGGGCGGAGGAAGGAGGAGGGGGCTGAACTTCCGAGAGACGGGGCTGCGACCCCCTCTCCTGGAAGTGGGGAGTGGTACCTGTCAAAAACAGGTACCCATTCTCCCCTCCCCACTGAAAGGTGCCAAATGTGGCACCGGAGGGGGGGAGGGGACAGATAAGCAGAAGTTCCATTTTTGAGTGGAACTACGCTTTAAGGGAACTACTGCACAGCTCATGATGTGATTGGTTAGATTAGACAGTATTCCCTATTATACATCATGTTGTGGACATGGCACCTAGTGAATGCTTGGCAATGAGGTGTTTACTGTTCCAGATTTGTATAAACAAGCAATATGTGTTTTTGGGTAAAACTTGATTGCTAGGAAGCTGGCTGAAGGTTTGTTACATCGAGAACTCGTTTATACAACTTTACACTCATTGCCTCAATCAGCCATTCATTTTGAATGGGTTTCCAATGCACCACAATGCAGCCAAAAACATACAGTTGTGCTCATAAGTTTACATACCCTGGCAGAATTGATAATTTCTTGGCCATTTTTCAGAGAATATGAATGATAAAACAAACTTTTTTCACTCATTTTTAGTGTTTGGCTGAGGCCATTTATTATCAGTCAACTGTTTACTCTTTTTAAATCATAATCACAACAGAAACTACCCAAATGACCCTGATCAAAAGTTTACATACCCTGGTGAATCTGACCTGATAACATGCACACAAGTTGGCACAAAGGGGGTTGAATGGCTATTAAAGGTAACCATCCTCACCTGTGATCTGTTTGCTTGTAGTTAGTGTGTTTCTATAAAAGGTCAATGAGTTTCTGGACTCCTGACAGACCCTTGCATCCTTCAGCCAATGCTGCACTGAAGTTTCTGGATTCTGACTCATGGGGAAAGCAAAAGAATTGTCAATTGATCTGTGGGAAAAGGTAGTTGAACTGTATAAAACAGTAAAGGGATATAAAGATATCCAAGGAATTGAGAGTCAGCAGTGTTCAAACTCTAATCAAGAAGTGGAAAATAAGGGGTTCTATTGAAACCAAACCACGGTCATGTAGACCAACTAGTATTTCAGCCTTAACTGCCAGGAAAATTGTTCAGGATGCAAAGAAAAACCCACAAATAACTTCAGATGTAATACAAGACTCTCTGAAAATGTGGTGTGGCTATTTCAAGATGTACAATAAGGAGGCACTTGAATAAAGATGAGATGCATGGTCGAGTCGCCAGAAGAAAGCCATTACTACACAAATGCCACAAAGTATACCGCATATAATACGCCAAACAGCACAGAGACAAGCCTCAAACTTTCTGGCTTAAAGTCATTTGGAGTGATGAGGCCAAAATTGAGCTTTTTGGCCACAACCATAAACGCTACATTTGGAGAGGGGTCAACAAGGCCTATAATGACAGTTACACCATTCCTATTGTGAAGCTGCGCATGGGACATACTTGGACATTCCAACATGACAGTGATCCAAAACACAAGGCCAAGTTGACCTGTCAATGGCTACAGCAGAATAAAGTGAAGGTTCTGGAGTGGCCATCTCAGTCTCCTGACCTCAATATCATTAAGCCACTCTGGGAAGATCTCAAATGTGCAGTTCATGCCCAAGAATTTACAGGAACCATCTGAAAAGATAAAGAGCCTCATCCACAAATACCACAAAAGACTTTAAGATGTCATTGATGTTAAAGGGGGCAATACACGGTATTAAGAACTGGGGTATGTAGACCATTGATCAGGGTCATTTGGGTAGTTTCTGTTGTAATTATGATTCAAAAAAGAGTAAACACATTTGATTGATAGTAAATGGCTTCAACCAAACACTAACCATGAGTGAAAGAAAAGTTTTTGTGTTATCATTCATATTCTCTACAAAATGGCCAAGAAATCATAAATTCTGCCAGGGTATGTAAACTTATGAGCACAACTGTATATTGCACCACAGTGCATAGTATATGTGTTGTGGTGTGCTGCAGTGTAAGAATGCATTGTCCCTACTCTATAAGTGAATTGGGTTGCCCTTTGCATGGCACTGCATTACAGTATATGTGTTGCCATGTGCAGTAACGCACAGTAAAACATGAATTCTCACAAGGCATAAATCTGAATGAGCGCTGCAATTACTATGTGCATAGACTTACTACAATAATATGGCTTTATGTAGAAAGTCGAAGAGTAAAGATGAATGCTGCAGATTCCGTTTTTTCGAATTTTCTTCTAACTCAGTAACAGTGGTAGCTAGTGAAGTTTTAGGATGGGGGGGACCAGACCCATCCCACTTTTCGTAAGCCCCACCCCTTATAGAATCCACCCACTCCGTCCCCTGTATTCCCCTTGCTTCCACCCATAGTGTCAGGAGTATACAGCTCATCATCACAGGACAGAGTATGTAGATCAGCCTCACAGATCAGGGTATATAGCTTAACATTACAGATCAAGGTATATAGCTCAGCCTCACAGATCGGGGTATATAGCTCAGCCTCACAGATCGGGGTATATAGCTCAGCCTCACAGATCGAGGTATATAGCTCAGCCTCACAGATCGGGGTATATAGCTCAGCCTCACAGATCGGGGTATATAGCTCAGCCTCACAGATCGGGGTATATAGCTCAGCCTCACAGATCGGGGTATATAGCTCAGCCTCACAGATCGGGGTATATAGCTCAGCCTCACAGATCAGGGTATATAGCTCAGCCTCCCAGATCAGGGTATATAGCCCAGCAATACAGATGGGGTATATAGCCCAGCAATACAGATGGGGTATATAGCCCAGCAATACAGATGGGGTATATAGCCCAGCATTACAGATGGGGTATATAGCCCAGCAACACAGATAGGTCCGGCACTTACCAGGCTGTGGAGAGGATCCTCCTATGTCTCCACTCTCCTCCATTTCTCCACAGTGTGAGCAGCAGAGGTGTCCGCACCTCATGCTTCCTCCGCTTGCCAAAGCGCCGCTAGGCATCCAAAAGGATCGCCTGGCGCTTTGGCCAATCGGAAAACAGGTCTCACTGACCTGCCTCCTGATTGGCAAGGAAAAACTGTAGTGCGAAAATTAATTCGCTATGGTCACAAAATTGGGTGGGATCAGGGCGCACTCTCTGCGCCCCGAGCCCACCCTTTTTTTGAAGCCTATTAGAGCCTCTGGCTCTAATCAGATGCTTAAAAAAAAAAACATCCCTGCCATAGGAATCCATGCACCTTGCGTCCTGAAAGGGGCCGGGTGCATGGATGGGGAGGGGCGGCGCCATGCACCCTCAATGTATGGACCGCCACTGCTCAGTGATATGAGCAGTGGCGGGGAAAGACTAAAGCTGGCCATGGATGGATGTTTTGTTTTTTTTTTGGTCAGCCAATAACTGAACGGATTCCCCCATCCACAGAATTGAGCTGGATGGAGAATCCTCCCTGCTGAACTATTGTATTCTGACAGTACACAGTAGGGACTCCTCCGCTGTCAGAGTACACTGATCAGAGCTGTAGCTGATTGGCTGCATGCGCTAATTAAAGGAAAACTTTCCAACATTCCTGTTTGAGAGAAGCCAATTAACTTCTCTCAGGCAGCAACAGCCGCACAGTAGATGGGTTCAAATTCGGCCAGTCCTTGCTGAGCTGTTTTTTTTTTTTGTTTTTTTTTGGATCCATCTGTAGTCAACTTTAAGGGCTGAAAGAAAAAAAAACAAACATGCAGTATCTCACAAAAGTGAGTACACCCCTTACATTTTTGTAAATATTATTTTATTATATCTTTTCATGTGACAACACTGAAGAAATTACTCTTTGCTTCACTGTAAATTAGTGCGTATACAACTTGTATAAATTTGCTGTCTCCTCAAAATAACTCAACACACAGCCAATAACGTCACCCCTAAGTGAAAATGTCCAAATTGGGCACAAAGTGTCAATATTTTGTGTGGCCACCATTATTTTCCAGCACTGCCTTAACCCTCTTGGGCATGGAGTTCACCAGAGCTTCACAGGTTGCCACTGGAGTCCTCCTTTTCCACTCCTCCATGACGACATCAAGGAGCTAGTGGATGTTAGAGACCTTGCGCTCCTCCACCTTCCATTTGAGGATGCCCCACAGATGCTCAATAGGGTTTAGGTCTGGAGACATGCTTGGCCAGTCCATCATCTTTACCCTTGGCTTCTTTAGCAAGGCAGTGGTCATCTAGGAGATGTGTTTGGGGTCGTTATGTTGGAATACTGCCCTGCAGCCCAGTCTCCTGAAGGGAGGGGATAATGCTCTGCTTCAGTATGTCGCAGTATACATGTTGGCATTCACGGTTCCCTCAGTGAACTGTAGCTCCCCAGTGCCTGCAGCACTCATGCAGCCCCACCACCATGCCTGACTGTAGGCAAGACACACTTGTCTTTGTACTCCTCACCTGGTTGCCGCCCCACACGCTTGACACCATATGAACCAAATAAGTTTATCCTGGTCTCATGAGACCACAGAACATGGTTCCAGTATGACAAAGTGTCATTTCTTCAGTGTTGCCACATGAAAAGATATAATAAAATATTTACAAAAATGTGAGGGGTGTTACAATAGGATAGCTAAAACCTTCTCGAAATACATTTAATTTTGAAAATAGAAGAACAAATTGATAGCAGGTAGTAGTAGTATGTATACTTCAACCATCTGTGACAACATACATGTATGAAGGTGGATTTGGCAAATGTTGCCAATTAAAAAGAGAAACAGATTCATTGCTTCATTGCAGTTTGGCTGTCGGCTGTAACCTCTGACACGAAATTACAGCAGAATTGCAGAATCTGGTTCCGCATTCATTTTGAGAATCTATTGTTTTTAGTATTCTCTATAAGTAGGTATTTCCATACATACAGTATGTATGTAGAAGTACTAAAAGAATAAAATAAGGAATTTAAGCTTTACAATGGATTCTGAGATTATAAATTCTTACAGGAGGTGGAAAATTGAAATACTGACCTAAATTTGTTGTGCTTTTGGATTTTTTTTTTTTTTTTATTTCATGCTAAACCTTAGCCTATGTCTACCTCTGGTGGTCAATGGAGGAAACGGTATGACTAATACAAGTATGTTCTAATTAGGGGCAGGCAGCATCTATAGATCACTTCTGTAGTCATGTGTGCACAGCAGTTTGAAGGACAATCTGTCGTTCACTTCCTGTGTATATATAACATCAGGGAGGGATGCAGCAAATATAAGCCGCAATTATTGCTGAACATTACAATTATGCTGATTTTTTTTAATCTTTTTTTTTTTTCATTTGACCTTAATTACCAATGTTTACCTTGGCAGGATAAAGAGCCAAGAGGAATAATTCCTCTGGAAAACCTGAGCATTAGAGAAGTTGAAGATCAACGAAAACCGGTAAGACATCTGTTTTTTTTTTTTTTTTTTACTTTTGTAATTAGTTATAACTTAAAGTATATTTCTACTTTTGCAGCCAAATTGGGATAAAACATACTTTAGATTTGTTACATGTTCTCATGCACATAACTTAAAAAGTGGTTAAAAATTACAGCTTTACCTTTGATAGATTGATAAATTCATTGTTAATAATTTTTGTATCATTTGAAATAGATTTTCACTATTTAGGGTTGTGCTTTATCACCAATATAAGTTTTGTTTGATGTCTGATGGGCATGGCGATACCAGCAGTGTATTCCTCAATTGTAACCAAGGAATTGCTTTAATCAGAGGGCCTGTGCTATCTGGCAGGGCTGGGTAAATCTCAAGACTGAATGAATAGAAATTAAAATTCTTTCTTTGACACTTGTAATGAAATGAAAGGCAAAACATTTGTGTATAGAGTTTAAAAAGAAACATTCTAACTACCTTATTTCCCTTTTTTTTTTTTTATAAGCAATCACATTCCCTCTGTTCTCAGCTGCATAAGAGCTGGGGGGGGGGGGGGGGGGGGCAGCAGTATACATATCTTCCAAGTGAATGGCTGTGCAGGGGGGGAATGTCAGGACAAGTCTGATCAAAGGAGAACAGGCTGAGTTTTCAGCACAGCAAGAGGACTGACCACTGTGTGTTCTCATGCTTAGTGTGGCCAGTTTTTTTTATAGGAAAGCAGAGGGACTGGCAGGATCACTACACTGATGAGTATCACTGAAAATACAGAGTGACTGTATATAATAATAAGGCCTGGAAGTGATTTATGCTGGGGTGGACAATTTTAAGAAAAGGTTGAGCTCTGATAATATAGAATAATGTTATTGAATTATTAGCTGTCTGATTTTGTATACATAAGGTGGAGATGCAGATTTTATAGTAAATATAAATCGTGTAAGATCTCATTCAGATGGGTGATTAGGCTGGCCATACGTTTTACAACTGTATTGTACAATTTTCCTTTGATTTACCAAAATTATATAATATGAGGTCAAACCGAAACATTTTTCAATTTGCATGCAATCAGGAAGGCCCTTGCATTACATAATTGAAGGTAAATCTAAAGGAAATTGAGTAGGAAATTTGGATAATGTATTGTGAGCTTAAGTCCCATCCTCCACGCAGAGGTGTTGGCAGATAAGTTTGCATCCACCTTGGAGCTGCATGGACACAATTGCATAGGATTTGAACACACAGTATCTGTGTTTAGATCTGTGCACCTGCTCCTGCCCACTTGTCAGACTTTAACATGGTTTTGTATCCGTGCATCTGCTGCGTGTGCATGCAGCTCTGAGGTGGATGCACATGCATCTGCCAGTGGCTCTACATGGACGACGAGACTAATCACCCGTCTGAAGGTGTCCTAATTCTTAAAACTGTATCTACGTCCTTCAGTGGTGACCACCAACTAACTGCCTCTATTTTGTTTCAGAACTGTTTTGAGTTATATAACCCAAGCCATAAAGGCCAAGTCATAAAAGCATGTAAAACAGAAGCTGATGGGAGAGTAGTTGAAGGCAATCATGTTGTGTATAGAATATCTGCACCTACTCCTGAGGAGAAGGAAGAATGGATAAAGTCCATAAAGTGAGTTTTAATTTATGGTAAATATTGAATGCCTGGTGTAATGGGGAACAATGTGGCTCTTTCTTTAAAGCTCTGTGGCACTTTGTATGAGATTATTTCACAATCTGTATTTTATTTTTGGGTGTTCTGATGATGGAACTTACGTGCCCTAAATTAGCTTTAGTTCCAGTACAACTTATTTTATAACTGAATAAGCCAAAGTAAAAGTTTTAGGAAAAGTTAGTCACAATTTTCACAATCAGTGGAAGGATCTGCACAGTGCAGTGGGGTAATCAATAGATAGATCAATGCTCCCTGGGAGTGTTCATTACTAAATTATACTAAGTACCGAAAGACATGCAGTGCTTAGTGACAATACAATATCCCCTCTTAACAACAAAAACTGTCATCTAAAACAATATTTTAATATGTGTGTGTGTATATCTATCTATCTATCTATCTATCGACATATATTTGAATATTCCAAATCAAAAAAAATTATACTGCGCTGTCCCTCTAATATATCTTCAAGCAATGTGTCTGTGAAAAACAAATATTTGTGCTGCAGCAACCACAAATGAGAGACAACCCCCACCTCAAATAGCTAAATGGAATAGGCTGCGCTGTTAAATAAGTGAACGTGATTATAACAGGTGAGTATAACCATGCCAAGAAAAATCCTGGTGATAAACAACATTCAAAATGGATAAAAAATGCATACAAAAAAACAAAATAAAGTGAATATTGTTAAAACAATATAGACTAAACTCCACAGACTGCACGATTCATGGTAAATGAATAAAACAGTAAAAACTCAGAATCGAGGATCATGTAATGCTGCAAAGTCCATACTTTCAAATACCAGTCCTTATGAGAGAAATAACTTTTTGGTAAGGGAAGAAAACACCAATCTTGATACAGAGTGAGGCATGCGCAAACATATCTCCCTGGGGAGCGTGGTGATATAAGAAGTTCCTCCACCTCAGACAAAAACACCCCTTACCAGATGGTTAGATCTCCTGTCACAGAGATCATTCAAGCGAGTGGCTGTGTCCCCCAGCCACTGGGTCTCTGCAAGGTTCCCACTCCGAAGTTCACAGGATTGGGGTATTAGTGCTCAATTCCCAAAAATAGAAAGAGAGATGCTCCATAGCGTAATACAGTTAAACTTTATTAAAATGGAGAATATCAGAAATGCACTTACAGTGTAAAAGCGTATTAAAAACAATGCAAGCCGGCCGGCTCTCAGATGCTGCCCGTGTCTTCCGGGATCAGCGTGGTGTGGTGGTGACGTCAGCACGCTGCTCCTCCCTACGCCATTTCTTCCTGACCCCAGGAAGACGACAGATTTGTCGAAACGGCGTAGGGAGGAGCGGCGTGCTGACGTCACCACCACACCACACTGATCCTGGAAGACACGGGTAGCATCTGAGAGCCGGTCGGCTTGCATTGTTTTTAATACACTTTTACACTGTAAGTGCATTTCTGATATTCTCCATTTTAATAAAGTTTAACTGTATTACGCTATGGAGCATCTCTCTTTCTATTTTTGGGAATTGAGCACTAATACCCCAATCCTGTGAACTTCGGAGTGGGAACCTTGCAGAGACCCGGTGGCTGGGGGACACTCGCTTGCATGATCTCTGTGACAGGAGATCTAACCATCTGGTAAGGGGTGTTTTTGTCTGAGGTGGAGGAACTTCTTATATCACCACGCTCCCCAGGGAGATATGTTTGTGCATGCCTCACTCTGTATCAAGATTGGTGTTTTCTTCCCTTACCAAAAAGTTATTTCTCTCATAAGGACTGGTATTTGAAAGTATGGACTTTGCAGCATTACATGATCCTCGAGTCTGAGTTTTTATTCATTTACCATGAATCGTGCAGTCTGTGGAGTTTAGTCTATATTGTTTTAACAATATTCACTTTATTTTGTTTTTTTGTATGCATTTTTTATCCATTTTGAATGTTGTTTATCACCAGGATTTTTCTTGGCATGGTTATACTCACCTGTTATAATCACGTTCACTTATTTAGCAGCGCAGCCTATTCCATTTAGTTTTATATATTTGAATACACTCTATTTGTGCAAATGATCACATGTTCACATTCAGTTATAAGATCAGCAATCTTCTGTGAAAAAATCAAGTTGCCATACACAGTGCATCAACACAAAATGTGCCTCCAATCCAGTGCTGTGATCCTTCAACCATTAGTGTCACATTCAGCTCACCCTTTAGGTTGAACCTCTTTGTTTTATAGGAGGTCATATACAGCTCTGCTAGTAATCCAGATGTTGGCACACAGCTCCTGTACATTGCCAGCATTTGCTTTCTGAATTGAAACTCTCAAAAGCCAGTTACCTCAACAAAACATCAAGCAGACATTAGCTCTCTCTCTGTATACTTTATTTAAAATGAATAGGGTTAAAAACACTCACATACATTATAAATGAAGTACTTGGCCCATATTCCTCTGTATTTTGTATAACCACAGTGCCTCCTATAGTCTGCAGCAATATCCTGCTCTTTCTATGCCTCACATCGCTCTCCCTTCTGTAGATGCTCTCAGCTGCTCTCCCCTGACGTTTGTTCAGCATTACAGGCATTTGGCAAGAAGTTAGTATTTTATGATCTTCTTTGCAGGGCACTCTTTTTCATTTAGAGTGGCTTCAAAGTGGTTTTAAAGTCAGAATTTTTTTTTATCTTCATGCATCATATGCATGAAGATAAAAAAACAAACATTCTGTGTGCAGCAGCCCCCCCAATATTTACCTGAGCCCCATCTCAATCCAGTGAGGCTGCACTATAGTTTTGGTTGTACAGGACTCTCCCTCCTTATTGGCTGAGACAGCAGCTGGACACCATTGGCTCCCGCTGCTGTCTATCAAAGTCAGTGAACCAATGAGGAGAGAGAGTGGGCGGGCCAAGGAACAGCTCCTGTGTCTGAATGGACACAGAGCAGCGGCTCAGCTCAGGTGCCCCCATAGAAAGCTGCTTGCTATGGGGCACTCTGCAGAACGGAGGGGCCAGGAGCGCCAGCAAGGTACCCGAGAAGAGGAGGATTTAGGCTGCTCTGTGCAAAACCATTACACAGAGCAGGTAAGTATGACAAGACTTTAATATCACTTTAAAGAGACCATTCATTTCTAAGAAAATCTCCCCATAAGATTGTGTGCCTTTGGTATATTTAATTTATGGCATTTACCTGTAAAATCTTCCCTTGTGTAAACATCAAAAAGTTCTGAGACTACTGCTGGGTGCAGCCATCTTATATAGTATGTCAGCAGCCCCAGCAGACTAGGTGACAGTTCCTCTGGCTCTACTCCTGGCATCTGCATAAAAGCTTATGTAGGCACAAGAGGGGGATGGGGGTGATGCTGGGTCCAGCACAGACAGTAATCATACATTCTCAGAAGGGGAGATTGCTATGGCATGCAAGAGAAGAGAATGGGGCTGTGCTATGGAATCAACCATTTTGGGTAGACAAAGTTTCTAGCAGGTTCAATGATGCATTGCAAGTGGATATAAGTCATTTATGGAAAAACACTGCAAGTAAGCATTTAAAAATGCTTGATTTTTCTGTGAATTTTCATGTTATTTTTTTAGTTTGTAAGAGGGTTTGATTTGTTGCATGGATTTGCTCTGTAAATTGTCCCTGGCAAGAAAGTTAGCTTGCTTGTATTGTTTGCTGGGGCAGAGTACGATATGCCTGAAAAGATTTACTATTTATGTTTTGATTTTTTTTTTTTTCCTGCAGAGCGAGCATCAGCAGAGATCCCTTCTATGACATGCTTGCAACAAGAAAGAGAAGAATTGCAAACAAGAAATAACCTAGGCTAGGATAAAGCATCCTATAAGATTTTCTGAAAGTATCTCATGGTCAAGTCAATGGACCAACTTTACCCTGGACTTCTGTTGCCACAACTGGCTCCACAAGGATCGGGGGGGAGGGCGGGAGGGAGTAGGGGTAGAGTCTGCTGATACTGAATAATCAGTATCGATCCAGTCATTCAAATTTTTATGTGCAGGCTCCAGCAATATTTTGCTTTTTTTTGCTTTTTTTGATTAATTTTTGGTTTAATTTGAAATTCAGACATGGTTCACACGAAGATTAGAGAACATCTTATAAAAGAAGTCTCTCATTAATATGTAAATATCTCCGAATACATTTGTGTTAAGAAGGCAACCAAAACACTAAATCTCTATATTTCTAATAGAGAACTCTATGACTTAATCTTTATTCAATCAAGTATTTGCTAGATTGGCAGCTATATAGATGGTACGGATTACAGTGGACCAGACAAGCTGCGAGCATAGCATTGCATGTTGGTTTTGTTCGTCACAGGAACATTCTAGCTCTCCTGACTTGAATCTTGCCGGGAGCAATTTTTGCTAGGATATCCTCTTGATTGTATTTTGCTGCTTCTCAGGCAATGGGATTGGCTTGCTTCAGCAGCCAAACTTGTCTTTGAATAGCCACTGAATATAAAATCTATAAGCTAACTCGTCCTCTGTACAGATTTCCTTTATATGATATATTAAACATATATATATATATATATGTATGTATAGGCTGATGCCAGCTTATAGTGACTGTATTTGTAATAGTTTAAGCAGTGGGACACCATACCTGTGCCTGGAAGAACAAGAAGGTGTTATACTGTACAGTTGTTTTCCAGAAGGACGATTGCAGCCATGCATGATTGAACAACGCGGTATCTACTCTGCTGCACTGGTTTGAAGTTTAATACAAGAGAAAATACAAATCCTGCCTTAAACAATCTAGTCATTGATGTCTTTTAGGTGTAATTTGCCTAAGGGCAGCTGATGCCTTTTTTATGTCTACTGTTTAGTCTGTCAGATGTTTCAACAAGGCGCAGGTTCACAAATAGTATTTCATTGTTCTTTGACGTCACTCCAGTCAGCTCAGATAGGAAGGGGTTATATTTCATTCATAGACCTCGTTTGAGTCTTCTTTGTTTCATCTATGAACATATACAGATTATATATGAACATATACAGACCATATGCAATTCTCACTTATTGTGTGGTCCTAATGAGTTCTTGCCACAGGAGGCCTCTTTATTTGGGTAATGTTATAGGTTGGGGAGGGGGTTATTTTTTAGGGTAGCCATATGTAAAAAATGGTAGGTAAACATATAAACCAAGGCGGTCAGCAAAGGTTTAGAAGGAGAATCACATGAGAGTCTGGAGAAGAGCCAGGAGCAAAGCTGTTGTCCTTAGTTATAAGATTATTTGGCTAAAGTGGAGGTATTGTCATTCGCAACCAGCCATAGCCTATATCTCTAGTAGAGTCGAAAAAAATGAAAGCAACTCCAGTTTTTATGACTAAAGTCCAACCATCTTAAGATTTTGCTTGTTCAAACCCTTCTGCGATTAAGGGTATACTTAGCAGTTATTTTTTCTGCATTCTTATGTAGTAAAACCTGCATTCTAGTTTAACAGTTTCAGCTGTGTCCCAAGTAAAAAGAAAAAAAAATTAAACGCATAATCCCAGTGGAGAGAATCTCCTGGTGTTTTAGTGTGAAGGCTTATTATATCTAGAACATAGTAGTTTAAACCAAGTCTTTAAACCAAGACTGACTTCTCCCATCCCTTATGCATTCCCACTGGTCATTGTGCTCACCTGTCACATTTTATGAGCAGTAGGAAGGCATAAGTGATGGGTGACAACAGGCCACATTGCAACCATAGTGGGTTAATTATGCATAATGAATCAGCCTCATTTTAATCAGAAGCCAGGTTAAGAGGACAATAGTTATAATTAGTTGCATCCCTTTTAAAATGCGTAACATCCCTTGATGAGGTTTCTCACATTTGAGTGCCTTCTTCATTGATTTAAGGTGTACTTCAAAAACCAGAGGCAACAATTTGAAACGCTTTCAGCTATAATATTCTCTAGGCTAATTATGTCACTAAAACATAAACTGTCTTTTGGCCTAACAATGACCCTATTAATTGTGTAAATATTGGTGTACATGTTCTTGCTATGTGAATTGTAAAGAAAGGATTAGCTGTAGTTACCCGAGATTAGGTATTTTCCTTTCATCAGGCTTCTGCTGCCAAATAAATGCATTTGCCTTTTCTTCATGGCTGTGGAACTTGCAAATGTTTTGTTTTTTTCTTTCTGCTAAGAACTCTAAGGTTAGGGCTACACGGGCGAGTAAATCTCCTTAAAACTGTGAGATTTAACGGCTTCTTGGCAGTATCCTCATTTTTGGAGCATTCACATAAACTTGCTTCTAATAATATGATGGTCAACAAGCAATTAAAGAAATGTAAATCACGTTATCTGGCCCTAGCCTTCGCCTTCTTAAACCTGGTGACTCAATTTTTAAAGGCAATTGATGGATTCCATCTACTGCCATCTCGTTGCAATCCAGGAGTTTTGTTTGGAAATATTTCTATAGAATCCATCACCTAACTGTAACCACATGCTGAACAGGGTCATCTTGGATTACCAGACGGGGTTATCTATTTGTTGCTGTGGAGAAACCAGCATGCTCACTTTAACATGTGTCATGCAGAAGCACACAACCGGTGGTTGTAGCCAGGTTGTTTGCGGTAAGGGAGGGTTGGCTGTGCGGTGCTATATTAAGCATGTCATCCCCAAGATTTCTTTAATGCAGAGAATTCAGAGTGCTATGCAGTATTTTTTTTTCTAACAAGCCAACTCTGCTAAAACTCACCCTATATTGTTAACATGAGAAGGGTTTTTTCTTTAAAAGCATTACTTGTATAAAATGTCACACCTTCTTCATGTCAAGGGGTTGCATCCATAAGTAGTATTTGTATTTCTTTTGTCATGTTGCCTTTTTTCCCTGTATAAAAGACTCCCTTACAATAACCAGCATTTATGCTTTCAGATTTTCCTTCATTTTTAAAACCATATGTGGACCACCATCTCAAACGACATAGATATATAAATATAGAAACTAAATTCTTTTCAAGATTCAGCTGGCCTAAATCTTGTACTCAGAAAACAAATATTGGTACGTTTTACTTTTTCCTTTTTTTTTTTAAGTCCGGAAAACAGTTTGTGCTTTTGCAGTACAGCATTTGTATTTTGGAGAAACATTTTATCTTTGCATTGTACAGCAATGCATATTGGGTAAAGTCTCTCTCTGTTTTTCTTGTGCTATTAGGTCATTTGTAGACCGGAGGCTACCGTTCAAATATTTTGCGTATCATTCTTCTATTTATTTTTTAGTATCTTCAAAATATTTGTATCTGCATTGAAATTTAATTTTAAAAAAAAATGTAAATATTGTATAGTTGTATATTCGCTTATGTGCATAAATGTAAACCTAATTCTTTGCATGGAGAATTATGTATCTTTTCAGAGTACATAACGCAGTACAAATGGTTACTGGAAAAAAACTGCAAACACTGTTCCCTTTCTTGAAAAATGATTAAAGAAGTATATTGTTCAAAAATGTCTTGTGTCTCTTGACCTTTTTTTCTATTTTGATTGACAGCCTGCAGGATGACAGTTGTTTAGAAATACAATAACTAGTATCCCCTAAACCTACTGGGCAGCCATTGCTGAGCTCCTTCTGAGAAGGCTAAATGCATGGCTGTCTTAGTCTTTACCACTTTGAATCAATGACCCAGAACATGTATGGAGAGTAAGGTCAGCTAGTGTTCTGCATGCTAGTAGTAGTTTAGGACCAGTGATTGCTTCCGTATCTGTCAGTGCAGGTTTCCTTCAAATCCTCCTGTCCTTGATAAAGTGATGATGGTTTAGAGCCCTTCAGGTTTTTATTGCTGTCGGTATCCCTTTTAATCAAATTTCCCCTTGTTCCCTGTCCTGTGAAAAAAGTAGTAAGAAAATCTCACCACCAGTGCACAGGTGTCATCAAAATCCTTACAGTGGTTCTATCCCTTCCCCGCTTTATCTATGAAAATGTTTTTATTGTGGTCTATCCCAGTAATGCAACAGGAAGCGAGGGTAAATCTTCCCAGAAGTAAATCCTTCCCTATTTTATTCAATATGCAAACTAAAAAAAAAATTTGACTAGCGTTTTATAAGTACATGCCAACTAATGTGTCGTGGTTATAGATACTTGGCTTCACCTTTGCTTCTCCCAAGATGCTGACCTGTAGATTATTATTTAACTCCTGGTACCTATGGAATAGTCTTTAAGTACTTGGTTGTTTACAGATCATCCTGCTTTCTGTTACCCTGGGATTTGCCAGACTCTGGTGCCTCCTAAGTGTATGGCAGTTGTGACAAGTTGGGGGTTGTTTAACTCAATGGTAGTGCAAAACAGTGAGTCCAGTCCACTTTTTTTTTTTTTTTTTACTTATTTTATTGACAGCTGTACAAAAATATTTTAGTACAACAACCAATGTGCTCAACATGAGCATTATGGAATACAGGGTATGGTACACAAGTACATAATAAAATCCATATGTGCATATGAATAGCTTAAATTGAACAGTCCTGGCAAAAGACACTGACAAAGTACCCTCTGATCAATCAGATTTGGATTAGGTACTTAAGGACTCCATGTAGTATACATAGGTACATTCACTCAGATACATATATAATAAGTACATGCAACAGACATCTCATGTATTGGTAATGGTGAGAGTAGAGGAGCACCAGGCATACCACACTTTGCTGTATTTATTGGGGCAACCCCTATGTTTAAAAATAAGTTTTTCATAAGGAAGTATCTGATTCACCATCTGTATACACTGACGGACAGATGGGGGGACAGATTGATTCCACTTAAGTGCTATAGCCTTACGGGCCAGAAATAATGTTTCCTTTAGCAAAATTCTAGTGTACCTTGGCCATTGTTCCTCGTCTAATATACCCAACAGACAAATCCATGGAGTGCATGGCACAGGGACAGGAAGGATTTTAGTCAATAAAGCCAATAGCTGTTGCCAATATCTATCTATAATGGGACACAACCACATTTACATGACCAAACTCTGCCCGTGGGTAAGTGCATCAAGTGCAAGCTGAAGTTGGTATGCGATCCATAACATGTTACCCTCCTGGAGTTAAATATGACTTATGCAACATATAAAGATGTTATAGAAAAAGGTATAACTACGCTGACCCTAAATAGTAGGGTTGTCCCGATACCACTTTTTTAGGACCGAGTACAAGTACCGATACTTTTTTTCAAGTACTCGCCGATACCGATTACCGATACTTTTTTTTTAATGTCACGTGACAGTTTTTTTTTTTTTTTTTTTTAACAGTGCTTGCTTTTTTTTGGGGGGGGGGGGGGGGGGTGAACGTTGTATGTGTGTGTTATTTTTTTTTTTTTACAATTTTTTTTTTTACAATAATATTTTTTTTATTCTTTATTGTTTTTTTTTTTTTTTTTAATCAGCCCTTTTGGGGGGCTTTGGTGAGATATCAGGGGTCTTAACAGACCTCTGATATCTCCCCCTTGAGACAGAGAAAGAGACAGAGGATAGAGATTCCCCAGTCCCTTTCTCTGCAGCGTCAGCTGCACTGAGAATGAATGGAGAGGAGACAGCGGCTTCTCTCCATTCATAAACTGACACATTGTAATCACAGGAGATTACAATGTTTCAGTTATGTGAATGGACAGAGTCAGCTGACTCTCTCCATACACAAAGGAAGGAGGAGGAGGGGGACGGAGGAACGGAGGGGGAGAACGGAGGGGACAGATAAGGAGAGCAGAACGGAGGGGACAGCTGAGGGGGACAGATAAGGAGAGAGGAATGCAGGGGACAGCGGAGAGGCACAGAGGAACGGAGGGGGCACGGAGGAAGATGCAGTGACAGTCAGCTGTGACCGATCACAGCTGTATGTCACTAAAGCAGCTGAAAGCCGCTGGGGGAGAATCTTGTATCTCCCCCATGCGCCGATCACAGCTGACTTCCAGGTATCGGTGGAAGCATCGGGAGCATTTGCCCGAGTACAAGTACTTGGGCAAATGCTCGGTATCGGTGCCGATACCGATACTAGTATCGGTATCGGGACATCCCTACTAAATAGTATATTTATCTTACCACATATCAAAAACAATCTTTATCAGTGATTCATCATCATGAATACTGGTATTTTATGCCCTTTTCTCAAGTGTGACAGTTTCTTCCTTTCCCCATGCTACCTTTGCCTATACAACCAGAACTTGGTGCCCCAGTTCATGTTCATCTATTCGTTATCTATACCGCTGTGCATCTAAACATATGCCAGCTCCAAGGGCATGGCTAGAAGGATTTTATAATCTTAACATACATATTATACTTTGCAAATCATTAAAACTTTAATTAAATTTACTAGCTCCTTTATTCATTTCCTTACATATAGTATAGGGAATACATATTAGACTATACTGAAGTACCAATATATGACCATTTAAGACCAGAAAATAAAATGGAAATAATAATGATCATAATAATAATAATGATAATAACAGTGATAAATAATAAAATAAAATGAAAAAAATATTTAAAAAAAAATCATTTTTTTCATTTTACTATTGTTATTCATTTTTATTCACCTTTATTTTTATTTCTATTTTCATTTTTATTTATCTTTATTTTTATTTTCATGTTATTTTATTATTTAATTTATTATGCACTTTATTTGAATTCATGATGATGAATCACTGATAAAGATTGTTTTTGATATGTGGTAAGATAAATATACTATTTAGGGTCAGCGCAGTTACACCTTTTCTGTAACATTGCTTACCACACACTATTGTTGGGGGATCTATAACTGCAGCACATCTGCTATTTAAATCAAAAGGTAAAGTCACATATTATTCTAGACTTATATATTTTTGAGCCAGTGACACATTTTTTTACAACATATAAAGACAAATGCGTTTGTTGTTGATAGCCGGTGAGACAGTTAAATGGGAAGAGCATACAAAACAAAGCAAAAACTGGCTTAGGCACATCGTACCATGTACAAGTTCTCAAACAAACCTGGTACGCTGCTGGCAAGGGCCCTGCGGGGTCTGCGCAATAAGACCTACATTCCCCATATCATTGGCTCTTTTGGACAGAATTTGACTACGTCCACCGAAATAGCGGCAGAGTTTAAAGCCTTTTATAAGGGTCTTTACAATCTAGATCGCCCCTCTACCACGGATTGCACCTCAGACGCGAGTTCAACCATACAATCCTATCTGGCCACTTCCGGGATGCCCCCCTTCCCGATGCGATCCAGAAAGGGCTGGAGGAACCCATCACAATCGAGGAACTAGGGGTCGCGTTGGCCCATTCTTCTAAACCGAAGAAGGCTCTGGGCCTGGATGGCTTTACCACAGCCTATTATAAAGCATGGGAATGTAGGCTGTACTAAAATGAAATACTAATAAAGAAATAATTCAAGCCAAACAAAATTATCTCAATATATATTTTTTTTATTTAAATATTCATTAATATAATATACATATTTTATTATATATATATATATATATATATATATATATATATATATATATATTTTTGGTAATACAAATGGCCGCGGCACCTTTATTGGTATTAATAAATAAATAAATTCATCAAAAAATTTTTCCAAAATTTTTAAATATCAATCAATATCTCGCTCAGTTATAGAACTCGAGCGAGTACATTAAATAAAACATTCAAAAGTCCCCCCTTGATCCAAGGGTGACAAACCACATAAAAGTGCTGCGACAGGGTGGGAAGGAGGGGAGCTCGCCAAATCACTCTGGGTCACACTTCTGACAGGAGCCTTACTGCGGGGGTCTTATATAACCCTTACTCACATGTACTATTTTCAAAAAACACGTGTTTTTCCCGCCCAAAGTCACGTTGTTCCCGCCCGCAAAACCCGTGTCCTGTCATGTCCACCTTAAAGGGACAGTAACAAAATTTTTTTTTTTTTTTACATTTTATTTGCCACAATCCCATGCTGTGGGCATCTAATAAAATGTCCACTTTTTCATGGGAATGTAGGCTGTACTAAAATGAAATAATAATAAATAATTCAAGCCAAACAAAATTATCTCAATATATATTTTTTTTATTTAAATATTCATTAATATAATATACATATTTTATTAATATATATATATTTTTTTTTTTTTTTGGTAATACAAATGGCCGCGGCACCTTTATTGGTATTAAATAAATAAATTCATCAAAAAATTTTTCCAAAATTTTAAAATATCAATCAATATCTCGCTCAGTCATAGAACTCGAGCGAGTACATTAAATAAAACATTCAAAAGTCTCCACCAGCCGGTTTTTGTTAAAAACAAAAAACGGCCTACCCCAAAACCGCGGCCATTTCAATCATATTTTGCAGACCCAGATTAAAAATATCTAGGCCAACATCCGACAAGTGAACTCCATCCTGTCTATAAAGGCCAGAAAAACCACCTTCTAAATCTACATGGCGAAATGAAAATCCGTTTAAAAGATGCATGAATTTTTCAATAGAATGATTCACACATCTTCTAATCTTCTCCAATGGTTTGTTTTCTGAAGAAGATAACCACACAAGACGCGGAACTATTTCGGAAAAAATTATACGAGTTTTTGGAAAAGAAAGCTTAACCACTTGACGACCGCCTCACGCCGATTTACGTCGGCAAGGTGGCACGGACAGGCAAAATCACGTACATATACGTGATTTGCCTTCCGCGGGTGGGGGGTCCGATCGGACCCCCCCCCAGTGCCCGAGGCGGTCGTCTTTTGTCCCGCGGCGATCGGAGATGAGGGGGAGGCCATCCGTTCGTGGCCCCCCCCCTCGCAATCGCCGCCGGCCAATGAGAACATTCTTTTGCTGCTGTATGCTAAACAGCAGCAAAGGAAATGATGTCATCTCTCCTCGGCTCGGAAATTTCCGTTCCGGCCCGAGGAGAGAAGACAGGTATGTGAGTGCACAACACACACACAGTAGAACATGCCAGGCACACAAAACACCCCGATCCCCCCCCGATCCCCCCCCCTCCCCGTCACAAACTGACACCAGCAGTTTTTTTTTTTTGTTTTTTTTTCTGATTACTGCATTGGTGTCAGTTTGTGACAGTTACAGTGTTGGGACAGTTAGTATTACCTCCCTGTAGGTCTAGGATACCCCCCTAACCCCCCCAATAAAGTTTTAACCCCTTGATCACCCCCTGTCACCAGTGTCACTAAGCGATCATTTTTCTGATCGCTGTATTAGTGTCGCTGGTGACGCTAGTTAGTGAGGTAAATATTTAGGTTCGCCGTCAGCGTTTTATAGCGTCAGGAACCCCCATATACTATCTAATAAATGTTTTAACCCCTTGATTGCCCCCTAGTTAACCCTTTCACCACTGATCACCGTATAACTGTTACGGGTGACGCTGGTTAGTTTGTTTATTTTTTATAGTGTCAGGGCACCCGCCGTTTATTACCGAATAAAGGTTTAGCCCCCTGTTCGCCCGGCGGTGATATGCGTCGCCCCAGGCAGCGTCAGATTAGCGCCAGTACCGCTAACACCCACGCACGCAGCATACGCCTCCCTTAGTGGTATAGTATCTGATCGGATCAATATCTGATCCGATCAGATCTATACTAGCATCCCCAGCAGTTTAGAGTTCCCAAAAACGCAGTGTTAGCGGGATCAGCCCAGATACCTGCTAGCACCTGCGTTTTGCCCCTCCGCCCGGCCCAGCCCAAGTGCAGTATCGATCGATCACTGACACTTACAAAACACAAAACGCATAACTGCAGCTTTCGCAGAGTCAGGCCTGATCCCTGCGATCGCTAACAGTTTTTTTGGTAGCATTTTGGTGAACTGGCAAGCACCAGCCCCAGGCAGTGTCAGGTTAGCGCCAGTAGCGCTAACACCCATGCACGCACCGTACAGCTCCCTTAGTGGTATAGTATCTGATCGGATCAATATCTGATCCGATCAGATCTATACTAGCGTCCCCAGCAGTTTAGGGTTCCCAAAAACGCAGTGTTAGCAGGATCAGCCCAGTTACCTGCTAGCACCTGCGTTTTGCCCCTCCGCCCGGCCCAGCCCAGCCCACCCAAGTGCAGTATCGATCGATCACTGACACTTACAAAACACTAAACGCATAACTGCAGCGTTCGCAGAGTCAGGCCTGATCCCTGCGATCGCTAACAGTTTTTTTGGTAGTATTTTGGTGAACTGGCAAGCACCAGCCCCAAGCAGCATCAGATTAGCACCAGTACCGCTAACACCCATGCACGCACCGTACACCTCCCTTAGTGGTATAGTATCTGAACGGATCAATATCTGATCCGATCAGATCTATACTGGCGTCCCCAGCAGTTTAGGGTTCTCAAAAACACAGTGTTAGCGGGATCAGCCCAGATACCTGCTAGCACCTGCATTTTGCCCCTCCGCCCGGCCCAGCCCACCCAAGTGCAGTATCGATCGATCACTGTCACTTACAAAACACTTAACGCATAACTGCAGCGTTCGCAGAGTCAGGCCTGATCCCTGCGATCGCTAACAGTTTTTTTGGTAGCTTTTTATTGAACTGGCAAGCGCCAGCGGCCTAGTACACCCCGGTCGTAGTCAAACCAGCACTGCAGTAACACTTGGTGACGTGGCGAGTCCCATAAGTGCAGTTCAAGCTGGTGAGGTGGCAAGCACAAGTAGTGTCCCGCTGCCACCAAGAAGACAAACACAGGCCCGTCGTGCCCATAGTGCCCTTCCTGCTGCATTCGCCAATCCTAATTGGGAACCCACCGCTTCTGCAGCGCCCGTACGTCCCCTATTCACATCCCCAACCAAATGCAGTCGGCTGCATGAGAGGCATTTTCTTTATGTCCTCCCGAGTACCCCTACCCAACGAACCCCCAAAAAAGATGTTGTGTCTGCAGCAAGCGCGAATATAGGCGTGACACCTGCTATTATTGTCCCTCCTGTCCTGACAATCCTGGTCTTTGCATTGGTGAATGTTTTAAACGCTACCATTCATTAGTTGAGTATTAGCGTAGGGTACAGCATTGCACAGACTAGGTACACTTTCACAGGGTCTCCCAAGATGCCATCGCATTTTGAGAGACCCGAACCTGGAACCGGTTACCGTTATAAAAGTTAGTTACAAAAAAAGTGTAAAAAAAAAAAAATATATAAAATAAAAAAAAATAGTTGTCGTTTCATTGTTCTCTCTCTCTCTATTCTCTCTCTCTATTGTTCTGCTCTTTTTTACTGTATTCTATTCTGCAATGTTTTATTGTTATTATGTTTTATCATGTTTGCTTTTCAGGTATGCAATTTTTTATACTTTACCGTTTACTGTGCTTTATTGTTAACCATTTTTTTGTCTTCAGGTACGCCATTCACGACTTTGAATGGTTATACCAGAATGATGCCTGCAGGTTTAGGTATCATCTTGGTATCATTCTTTTCAGCCAGCGGTCGGCTTTCATGTAAAAGCAATCCTAGTGGCTAATTAGCCTCTAGACTGCTTTTACAAGCCGTGGGAGGGAATGCCCCCCCCCCACCGTCTTCCGTGTTTTTCTCTGGCTCTCCTGTCTCAACAGGGAACCTGAGAATGCAGCCGGTGATTCAGCCAGCTGACCATAGAGCTGATCAGAGACCAGAGTGGCTCCAAACATCTCTATGGCCTAAGAAACCGGAAGCTACGAGCATTTTATGACTTAGATTTCGCCGGATGTAAATAGCGCCATTGGGAAATTGGGGAAGCATTTTATCACACCGATCTTGGTGTCATCAGATGCTTTGAGGGCAGAGGAGAGATCTAGGGTCTAATAGACCCCAATTTTTTCAAAAAAGAGTACCTGTCACTACCTATTGCTATCATAGGGGATATTTACATTCCCCGAGATAACAATAAAAATGATTAAAAAAAAAAAAAATGAAAGGAACAGTTTAAAAATAAGATAAAAAAGCAAAAAAATAATAAAGAAAAAAAAAAAAAAAAAAAGCACCCATGTCGCCCCCTGCTCTCGTGCTAAGGCGAACGCAAACGGCGGTCTGTCATCAAACGTAAACAGCAATTGCACCATGCATGTGAGGTATCGCCGCGAAGGTCAGATCGAGGGCAGTAATTTTTGCAGTAGACCGCCTCTGTAAATCTAAAGTGGTAACCTGTAAAGGCTTTTAAAGGCTTTTAAAAATGCATTTATTTTGTTGCCACTGCACGTTTGTGCGCAATTTTAAATCATGTCATGTTTGGTATCCATGTACTCGGCCTAAGATCATCTTTTTTATTTCATCAAACATTTGGGCAATATAGTGTGTTTTAGTGCATTAAAATTAAAAAAAGTGTGTTTTTTCCCCAAAAAATGCGTTTGAAAAATCGCTGCGCAAATACTGTGTGAAAAAAAAAAATGAAACACCCACCATTTTAATCTGTAGGGCATTTGCTTTAAAAAAATATATAATGTTTGGGGGTTCAAAGTAATTTTTTTGCAAAAAAAAAATAACTTTTTCATGTAAACAATGAGTGTCAGAAAGGGCTTTGTCTTCAAGTGGTTAGAAGAGTTGGTGATGTGTGACATAAGCTTCTAAATGTTGTGCATAAAATGCCAGGACAGTTCAAAACCCCCCCAAATGACCCCATTTTGGAAAGTAGACACCCCAAGCTATTTGCTGAGAGGCATGTCGAGTCCATGGAATATTTTATATTGCGACACAAGTTGCGGGAAAGAGACAATTTTTTTTTTTTTGCACAAAGTTGTCACTAAATGATATATTGCTCAAACATGCCATGGGAATATGTGAAATTACACCCCAAAATACATTCTGCTGCTTCTCCTGAGTATGGGGATACCACATGTGTGATACTTTTTGGGAGCCTAGCCGCGTACGGGACCCCAAAAACCAAGCACCGCCTTCAGGCTTTCTAAGGGCGTGAATTTTTGATTTCACTCTTCACTGCCTATCACAGTTTCGGAGGCCATGGAAAGCCCAGGTGGCACAAAACCCCCCCAAATGACCCCATTTTGGAAAGTAGACACCAAAAGCTATTTGCTGAGAGGTATAGTGAGTATTTTGCAGACCTCACTTTTTGTCACAAAGTTTTGAAAATTGAAAAAAGAAAAAAAAAAATGTTTTTTCTTGTCTTTCTTCATTTTCAAAAACAAATGAGAGCTGCAAAATACTCACCATGCCTCTCAGCAAATAGCTTGGGGTGTCTACTTTCCAAAATGGGGTCATTTGGGGGGGTTTTGTGCCACCTGGGCATTCCATGGCCTCCGAAACTGTGATAGGCAGTGAAGAGTGAAATCAAAAATTTTCACCCTTAGAAATCCTGAAGGCGGTGCTTGGTTTTCAGGGCCCCGTACGCGGCTAGGCTCCCAAAAAGTCCCACACATGTGGTATCCCCATACTCAGGAGAAGCAGCTAAATGTATTTTGGGGTGCAATTCCACATATGCCCATGCCCTGTGTGAGCAATATATCATTTAGTGACAACTTTGTGCAAAAAAAAAAAAAAAAAAGTGTCACTTTCCCGCAACTTGTGTCAAAATATAAAATATTCCATGGACTCAATATGCCTCTCAGCAAATAGCTTGGGGTGTCTACTTTCCAAAATGGGGTCATTTGGGGGGGTTTTGTGCCACCTGGGCATTCCATGGCCTCCGAAACTGTGATAGGCAGTGAAGAGTGAAATCAAAAATTTACACCCTTAGAAATCCTGAAGGCGGTGCTTGGTTTTCGGTGCCCCGTACGCGGCTAAGCTCCCAAAAAGTCCCACACATGTGGTATCCCCATACTCAGGAGAAGCAGCTGAATGTATTTTGGGGTGCAATTCTACATAGGCCCATGGCCTGTGTGAGCAATATATCATTTAGTGACAACTTTTTGTAAATATTTTTTTTTTGTCATTATTCAATCACTTGGGACAAAAAAAATAAATATTCAATGGGTTCAACATGCCTCTCAGCAATTTCCTTGGGGTGTCTACTTTCCAAAATGGGGTCATTTGGGGGGGTTTTGTACTGCCCTGCCATTTTAGCACCTCAAGAAATGACATAGGCAGTCATAAACTAAAAGCTGTGTAAATTACAGAAAATGTACCCTAGTTTGTGGACGCTATAACTTTTGCGCAAACCAATAAATATATGCTTATTGACATTTTTTTTACCAAAGACATGTGGCCGAATACATTTTGGCCTAAATGTATGACTAAAATTTAGTTTATTGGATTTTTTTTATAACAAAAAGTAGAAAATATCATTTTTTTTCGGTCTTTTTCCCTTTATAGCGCAAAAAATAAAAACTGCAGAGGTGATCAAATACCATCAAAAGAAAACTCTATTTGTGGGAAGAAAAGGACGCAAATTTCGTTTGGGTACAGCATTGCATGACCGCGCAATTAGCAGTTAAAGCGACGCAGTGCCAAATTGGAAAAAGACCTCTGGTCCTTAGGCAGCATAATGGTCCGGGGCTCAAGTGGTTAAGGCACTGTAAATCATTTTTAATCATAAAAAGTAAATCCAATGTTTTAAATTTACCTACATCGTTGCCACCTACATGGATAATTAAAACTGCAGGAGTGGGCCACAACTGGGCCAATTTAGAAAGATGAAGATTAAGATTCATCCATTGTAGCCCACGAATGCCTTTCCAAAGAACTTGAAAAGATTCAGGAGATAAAGAAAGGTTGGAAGAATAACATCATCGGCATGCTCTCTTGTGGGCCCAATGAACAAACAAGTGTCCAATAATCCAAACGTAAAACTCGGAACCTAAGATTAAAGAGATAAATTAGGACGAACATATATATTAAAACGATTGGATTCCCACCTCCCCAACCGCATAATAGATGAATCATTAAGACCCAGCCTAGCCGCTTCTGTGGCAGCTCCAATACGGAAAGAATGGGTTGAAAATTTAAGATGAGAAAGGCTTAAACGAGACAAGCATCGTTTAAATATGGTTGAAAATTGATATTTCGTGAGGGGGGAAAAATCTGAATGAACTAAAAAATTTCCGGAACATGAAGGTCTGGAAGAAAGATACTTTGAAAGTATCCCATAAGGGCAGATAACAGGATCGCAACATGCATGCAATGTCAGCCAATGCCCTTCACCAAGCACATCAGTCTTGGATCTACTGATAAAAACCCCTAAAGCACCTGAGGAAAATGCAACCTCTTCTTCTTTAAGCCCGAATTACCCCTTTTATTATTTGGAACCAATTCGGAAATACGAAGCGCTGCAAAGAAAATCATAACAAAAGCTGCATGAAATAACAACGCTTCATATTCCGAACTGCATACCAAAGGTGTTGTTAAACAAAGCCTTCTCAAAAGATCTAAAGAAACCGGCCTACGTATATCAGGTGTAAAAGTCTTTTTTCTATATTCTTTTAGTGCTTGACGGACAGAGAAAAAACTCCTACAAACTGGTAAGTTATAAAATTTCTAGAAAAAAGAAATTCCTGCTAAATTCTTATTGATATGGTGAAAAGATAGATTTTGTTGTATTAATGAACAAAGAAAAGCCAAAACCGTTTGTTCTGTAGGATCATAACCACAAAAACCCAGTTCATCGTTAAACAAAAGCCACCTATTCCATGCAATCGAATATTCGGTCCATGTTTTTGGCGCCACAGAATTTTTAATAGCTGAAAAAACCGTGGCTAGATCAAATACCACAGATGATTCGGGCAAGATTGACCGACTCAATCTGCTTCCGGAAAAAACTGTCTGAAACGGGCCATCTGAAAACGAGATAATGCATCAGCTACTACATTCTGTTTACCAGGAACATATTTTGCTTTAACCCAGATATTGAATCGTAAGCATAATAGGGCAAAATAACGCAGAAGTTTTATTACACAGATCGATTTTGAAGAGAGACAATTTAATGTGAAAAGCACTCCTTTATTGTCTGAGTGAACTAAAATCCTTCTGTTAGCAAAAAATTCACCCCATAACGCAAAAGCGACCACGATGGGAAACAATTCCAACAAAACAATATTTCTTGTCTTGTTGGAAACCTAAATTGGAGGCCAAGAGCCACAACACCAGTGAGTACGCCAAATAGCTGCAAAACCACGCGATCCCGCAGCATCTGTGCACAACTCCATATCTGCAGAAAAAACAAATGTACTACTGCTCTGTGTCTGTGCGCTGGCTGCAGCAGCAGTAGCTCTTGATGTCTGAGGAGCCATTGCAATGTCCAGCTGAGACAGCCCAGACACTTGCAATGCTGTCGTCTTGGCCACCGACGATGCTGAACCTGGAGTAACCTGTAAAGAGAAAGGAACACTTCTCTCTGTAGGCGCTCGCTCCCTCCCCTCTCGTACTCGAACAGGAGAAGGAGAGAAAGCCCTCTTCTTTCTTCTAGCGCGCTGCCCACTGCGCAGCTGCGCCGAACCGACATCAGCTACAGCGTCACATTCCCCTTGTTCGCGCAAGGCTCCGGGAGATCTCGGACGCTCTTGAGGTAAGCTGCGCTGTATCTTCCGGGGGTGAGAGGTCTGGCTGGGAGCGGGTAGAATAGGCAGCGTAGCGACTGGCTCACCATCCTTTCTGGTATCCGAAGGACATGCCAATGGATCCTCCGCACCAGCATCCGGCGCCGACTCTGCTTCCCATTCGGCCAGACATTTCTTCATCCACTCTTCCCCTCCTTCCGACGCTGCTCTTTCCATAACCCGTCTTAATAGAGTCTTCATGACCTCACGCGATAGGCGAGACCCGTATTATAGCTAGCCCGTAGAGCTCGCCAAATCACTCTGGGTCACACTTCTGACAGGAGCCTTACTGCGGGGGTCTTATATAACCCTTACTCACATGTACTATTTTCAAAAAACCCGTGTTTTTCCCATCCAAAGTCACGTTGTTCCCGCCCGCAAAACCCGTGTCCTGTCATGTCCACCTTAAAGGGACAGTAACAAAAAATTTTTTTAATTTTTTTTTTCATTTTATTCGCCACAATCCCATGCTGTGGGCATCTAATAAAATGCCCACTTTTTCATTCTCTGAGACGCTGTCCGCTCCCTTGATTACTGCACTTAATTTAATTACAGAAGGGAAGCCCTTTCCCATAGACACCCTAAAAGCATATATCTCTCTTGTTCCAAAAGAGGGCAAGGACCCCTTGAGATGCAGGAATTACCGCCCAATTGCGCTACTGAATAACAGACTTGAAATTGTTTTCCAAGATTTTGGCAAATGGGCTGCTCTCCCATATTTCCAGTCTCATTCATAGAGATCAGACAAGATTTGTACCCCTTTGCGAACCTTGGGACAATATTACAATTCGAGTGCTGAATCTGATCCACGCAGCCTGGTCCTGAAACCGGCCCCTTCTCCTGCTGTCCACGGACGCAGAGAAGGCTTTTGACCGGGTGAGCTGGGCCTTCATGTGGGCCACCCTAGAGCATATCAGTCTTAGGTCATCTATCCTGAGCTGGATTCTGTAACTTTACTCCAATCCTTTCACCGCAGTCAAGGTCAATGCGACCAGACCTCCCTTTTTTAACATCCATAATGGTACGCGACAGGGCTGTTCCCTTTCTCTCTTGATTTTCATTCTTTCCCTAAAACCCTTTCTATGCACAGTTTGGGCAGACCCGGGTGTCGTAGGTTATTGGAAAGCGGCCGGGCTGCACAAAGTGGCCGCATTTGCGGATGACCTGATCTTTTTCCAACGGATCCGCTAGTTTCGCTTCAAAAGCTACTTCAGTCACTACAGGAGTATGGTTCCCTCTCCTATTTCCAAATTAACTTTTCCAAGTCCTCATTTCTGAACATCATGGTTGACAGAGTTCTATGTTTAGAGAATTTATTTGGTCCTATCGGAGGCCATGACTCAAGCTTCAACTTCATCTTAGGACGTCTCAGGGTAGAGTGGGACTCCCAGACATGCAGGACTACTACAGAGCAGTACACCTTACCAGGGTAGTGGACTGGTACTCCCATGGGGCTGAGGAACAGTGGGTTGCCATGGAACTTGAGGACTCCAATGACACGGCAAAGAGCTGGCCATGGATCACCTCCTCCTTACCAAAGGCTCTTAGCGACCATCCTACCTTCGACAGCACATTGTTGGTGGCCAGGGATGCATTTCGACGCTCCTCATTGTCACCTATTCCCTCCCCCATGGTTCCTGTACTGGGCAATCCAGAATTCACACCTGGCCTCCAGAACCTTCACTTTCAGCCTTTGGCTGTCAGTGTGCAGCTTCATTTCTGTAAATTTCTAGGGCCTGATAGACAGCTCTCCCCCTCTGCATGTGAGACAGCCGCAGACCCCCCCTCGGCTTCTGGTGTGGTATACAGATGCGTAACTTTCTCCATCGATGCTCACACTCCCCAGGTATATCTCGACAGCTTACGAAACTGGAACATATTTGCCACAGGAAGGAACCGATCCGGCGCGGTCTTTCGTTGATCTATGGGTCCCTAAACCGACCGGCTTGGGTACCTTTCAAGATGGGAATGGGACCTTGACACCAAATTCACTGACACACAGAGGGAGAAGATTCTTCACTTTGCACAGAAGTCTTCCATAGCCACTAAAATCCAAGAGACTGGTTACAAGAGGTGATCGGTATCATCAAGCAATTAACTAACTTAGACCTAGAGGGGAGCCCCACTGATTGTCTGCTGCTCTCTCAAACCGTACAATCAAGAAGTATAAGACTTCTCTCACGGTCCAGTTACTGAATGCGGCTAAAGCATACATCCCCTTATTTGGATATCCAAAAGCCTGCCTTCAAAATCCTTGTGGTTTTCCAAGGTTAATAAACTCCGGGAAATGAGGATCTCCCTGTTACCTTGCATAACTGAGAGGCGACCTACTGAGACACTTGGAGACCGTGGCAACACTTTATTTCCACTGATGTCTACTTTCAAGGGGCCTTGCTTTTGGGCTGAACCCCTGAGGTCAGCCACGTTCCCTGGGCGAGGGGCCCTACCCCCCCCCCTCTCTCTCTCCACCTGAGTTTCTTTTCTCTCGCACCTGAGATATTCAAATTTTCTTTCTCCTTTTCCCCTGTTATCTCCTAATGCCTTCCTCCCCCTGTTCCCCCCCTGTGATCCCTACCCTTCTTGTTCTCTGGGCCCAGTTCCCATGAACATCGGTCCCTCTCTGTCAATTACTTTACAACTCATTGAGCAATTTGGAAAATTTTCTGGCCTGAAAATAAACTGGGAAAAATCTCATTCTCCCCATTGACAGATTCCCACCTCCCAGAGACCAGGTGAAATCTTCCACTACAAAGGGTTAACAAAATTAAATACTTGGTTATCCACGTCACTAACTCACCAGCAGAATATATCTCCACTAATGTAGAACCCCTCTGATCTAGTTAAATCTAAAACCCAGATCTGGACTTGCTTACCACTGGGAGTGATGGGGCGGATAAATCTAATTAAAATGGTGCTTCTCCCTAAAATACTAAAATGTTCTATGGCACTCACTGATCTATCTCCTTCTCAAATACTTAAAATCCATAGAAACTCAAACCACTTGTGTGGGGGAACAATAGACATACACTGCCTTGGTGTACACTAAAGAATCCCATAGACTTAGGGGAAACAGTCCTTCCAGACTTTAATCTATAAAGTCTGGAAGGTATAGGTTAAAGGACTGTTCAATTATCACAGCTATATTAAGTGGATAAAACAGATAGCTTAAGGTTTAATATTCTTTAATGCCCGTCTTGGTCACATCTATCCTCTTACTGCTTGAGTGCTATCTCCAGTGGTCTTAAGGGAGCAGAGGTTATAGGGAGTAAAAAAAACCCTAGTATATCACTATAGACGAATATGGGATCTGGCCCTGGAAAAAACAGGATTTTTATAACAGCTTACCTGTAAAAATAATTTTCTTGGAGTACATCATGGGACACAGAGCACCATAGTAATCACTATGTGGGTATATAGGCACCTTCAGGTGATGGACACTGGTATACCCAATACAGGAAGTTCACTCCCTATATAACCCCTCCTCCTACCAGGAGTACCTCAGTTTTTGTAGCAAAGCAATATACCTAAACCCCAAAAAGAAGGGAGGGACCTCTGTGTCCCATGATGTACTCCAAGTAAAGGATTTTACAGGTAAGCTGTTATAAAAATCCTATTTTCTTTATCGTACATCATGGGACACAGACCACCATAGTAATTACTATGTGGGATGTCCCATAGCAATGCTATTTGAGGGGGGGGAGAGACAACCCGTAGGGCGCCCCCAGACTTGAGGACCAATACTGCTGTACACTGCACCTGAAGGCGATATCCTCATGCCTCCTCACATCCACCTGATAAAATTTGGTGAATGTATGTATTGAAGACCAAGTTGCGGCCTTGCAGATCTGAGCCATGGAGGCTTGGTGACGCACTGCCCAAGAAGCACTAACCGCCCTGCTAGAGTGCACTTTGACTTGGAAAGGTGGAATCTTACCCCTTAAGTCTGAATTATAATTTGCAGAATCCACTTAGCGACAGTGGATTTTGATGCTGCCTGTCCTTTCTTAGGACCTTCTGGCAGTATAAATAAGACATTAGTCTTCCAGGTCTGAGCAGTCGTCTTTAAATAGACTTTGACCGCTCTCACTACATCAAGACAATGTAGTGACGTCTCTTCCCAGGAACATGGTTTTGGAAAAAACGATGGCAGGACAAAATTTTGGTTCAGGTGGAAACCTGAAACCACTTTTGGCAAAAAACCTGGACGAGGGCGCAATACCACTCTGTCCTCATGAATAATCAAGTATGGCTCTTTACAAGAAAGAGCAGCCAATTCCGAAACCCTCCTTGCTGAGGATATAGCAACCAAGAACACCAACTTCCTTGTCAGAAAGAATATGCTGTATTGGTTCAAATGGCTGTTTTTGTAACACTGACAAAACTAAGTTCAAGTCCCAAGGGTTCAAAGATGATCTAACTGGCGGATTAATCCGCATTACACTTTGCATAAAACGCCGGACTAAAGAATGTGTAGCAAGCAGTCTTTGAAATAAGACCGATAAAGCTGAGCCTTGGCCCTTAATCGTACTCAAGGCCAACTTCATCTCTACCCCTAATTGTAGAAAGGCAAGAATTCTGCCTATGATATATCTCCGGGGGTGCCAACCCTTGGATTCACACCAGGAAGCATAAGCCCTCCAGACTCAATAATATATAGTTCTGGAAGCTGGCTTCCTTGCATTAATCAAGGTAGAGGTAACTGACCCGGAAAGGCCACGTTTCTTCAGAATGTGGGTTTCAATAGCCAAGCCATTAAATTTAGCGTTCGTAAGGTAGGATGGAATATCATCCCCTGTGAGAGTAGGTCTGGCCGTGGTGGAAGGGACCATGGATCCTCCACCGCCATCTTTACGATTTCTGCATACCAGGACCTTCTGGGTCATGCTGGGGCTACCAGAATTACTGGCTTTCTTTCCAGCTTGATCCTGCAAAGAAGTCGTGGCAGCAACTGAATAGGGGGGAATGCATAAATCAGTGAGAACTGATCCCACGGGGTCACCAACGCATCTGTTCCGCATGCGAGTGGATCCCTTGTCCTAGACACAAAGTTGACTAACTTCATGTTGAATCTGGACACCAGAATATCTACATCCGGCGTCCCCCATTTTAGGCAAATAGCTCAAAAAATGTTGGGGGTGAAGGGACCATTCCCCCGGGAATAACTGCTGGTGACTCAGGTAGTCCGCCTGCCAATTCTCTACTCCCGGAATGAAGACTGCCGAGAGGCACGGAACATTCCTTTCTGCCCAAGTTAGAATATGGTTCACCTCTGTCTGCGCTGCGAGATTCTTGGTGCCCCCTTGGTGATTGATATAGGCCACAGCTGTGGCATTGTCGGATTGAATCCTGACAGGAAAATCTCGTAACCTGAAAGTCCAGGCCTTCAGAGCCAGACGTACTGCCTGAATCTCTAGGATGTTGATGGACAAGGCTCTTTATCGGTTCTTCACCACTGTCCCTAGACAGTTGTCTTCTCTACCACTGCTCCCCAGCCTGAAAGGCTGGCATCTGTCGTTACCACTTTCCAGATGACTGGTCTGAAGGTCCTTTCAGCAGATTCTGGGTTAGTGACCACCAACTGAGGCTTTGGGACACCTATGGGGACAGCCGCATTGGCAAGTCTAAAGCTTGAATCGTTTTGTTCCATGCAGACAGGATACTGTTTTGCAACAGTCTCGAATGGAACTGGGCATAGGGAACTGCTTTGAATGAAGCCACCATCTTTCCTAACAACCTCATGCAAAGGCGAATGGAGGGATCTCCTTTCGACCCGACCATCCGCACCAGCTCTCTTATGGAGTTGATTTTTGCCTGAGGCAAGACCACCTTTTTCTGGGCTGTGTCTATGATCAGACCCAAGTACTCCAGCCTTTTTAGCGGTTTTAAGGAAGACTTCTCTAGGTTGAGAATCCAACCCAGATTTTTCAGGTAACTGGTTATAATACGCACGCTTTGCTCCAAATGAGCCACCGACCAGTCTATTAGCAATAGATTGTCTAGGTACGCCAACACTGTTATACCCTGTACCCTTAACTTCGCTAGAGGTGGGGCCAGCACTTTTGTGAATACTCGGGGTGCTATAGCTAGCCCGAAGGGCAAGGCTATAAACTGAAAATGCTGCTGTTCTACTTGGAACCCACAGAAACCTTTGGTGAGTGGGAAATATAGGGACATGCAGATATGCATCCCTGATGTCGATAGACGCCAGAAGTTCTTCTCCTTGCAGGATAGAAACTACTGACCTGCTCGACTCGACATGCGAAAGGAGCGGATCTTCAGGAACTGATTTTGATTCTTTAGATCTAGAATTGGTCTAACATCTCCATTTGGTTTTGGTACCGTAAAGAGGTTTGAATAAAACCCCAAACCTTGCTCTTTTGTGGGGATTTGTATGATCACCCCCTGAGCCAGTAATCGGCCTAATGCCTGAACCAGAGATTGCCTTTTCCCTGGATCTTCGGGAATGTTTGATCTCAGAAAACAAGATGGTGGAAACTCCCGAAATTCTAGTTTGTATCCTAGAGACACCGTGGAGATGACCCATCTGTCCTGAATTTCCTCTTGCCAGACTTCTGAGTATTGCAGAAGTCTTCCCCCCACTCTGCCGAGGAGGGGGGCTTTACAATTCTGCTTTGCAGGTTTCTGGCCCCAGGTCTTCTTCTGTGCCTGGGCCTGACCCTGTGGCTTTCCTCTAGAGTCTGACGGCGGTGGCCGTCGCCACTGCGTAGAGGCGGATGCCCCTGGCGCAGGGGAAAGAGTCAGTTTAAATGAAGGACATTTATACTTTCTTTTGACTGGGAAAAGAGTACCCTTACCACTAGAAATCATTTGGATGTATTTGTCCAAATCATCCCCAAATAGTCGATCTCCATGAAAAGGGAAACTAGTCAGGAGCCTTTTGCAAGGTGCTTCGGCTGACCAACTTTTTAACCACAGAATCCTACGCATGTGTACTAGCACAAGCGCAAGGCGGGACACGCCTGGTGAATAGACTCTTTCATGGTGTCTATGGCAAAACATAATGCCTTTGGTAGTTCGGCCAAATCGTGGGCCTGTTGTGCAGGAACCTCCTTAAGGGCCTGTCTAAATTAGTCCTTTAGGGACTGACAGATGCCTATTGCAGCTACTGCAAGCTGAGTAATGGCCCCTGCCAAGGAAAAAGAGGATTTTAACAGGAATTCCAACCTTTTATCTGTTGGATCTTTAAGCATTTGTGCATTGTCTACTGGACAACTTAGACTTTTATTCACACTGGAAATCGCAGCGTTAACTGCTGGTACATTCCATTTTTTGGTGAATTCTCCTCCATGGGATAGAGCTGAGAATCTCCTTGGAGGGAGAAAATGCTTATCTGGGTGATCCCATTCAGCAGAAATACGGTTTTCTAGTAATGCATGTACAGGAAACGCATGAAAAGGCTGTGAAGGTTTTAAGGAACCTAAAGAAGAGACAGAACTTTCAGCTGACTCCGTTAGGGGTAGTTTGAAAGAGGAACAAACCACCTCTGTAAGAGATTTACCAGCAATTTCTCAGATTGCGAGGCTGAAAAAGGTTCATCTACCGTTGTGCTCCTCTGCAGAGGCGTAATCGGTTTGCCTTACCTCCTGATTGCCTGAGGGTAACACCTCATCCTGTACCCACTGTTCCCTTGGTAAGGGATCTGAGGTTGGGGAGCTAACACGCTTCCTATCCCTTTGGATGGAGGATGCGATTAAAGTTGCTAATCTTCCTTTTAGGCCCTGCAGGAAAATGCATCTTCAGTCACGTATACAGAGGCTAAGATATGAGAAGCAGCTGCACCACCAATTGATTCCAATGACTCACCCTGTCTTGCCACAATTGGTATTTCAGGAGAGGATGACAGTGTGGAGGCACGACTGGAGCTCCCAGCACCTGGGGGTGGAATTTTTGGTACCTTTTTTGTGATGTCTTTTTTGCAAGTCATAGTGCTAAGCACAAAAGCAGAGGCACTAAGTAAATGCACTATTTGCTGAGCAATAGTCTAGCAATATAATGCCGCTATATAAAGTTCAGCTTGGTGCTGAGTAACAATGTATTTCCTGTACTGGAAATGCCTGCACGCATCCCTTATGTGCCCCAGTGCTCCTGTGTGTCAGACTTCATCTGATAGAGATCTTCTGCTAATGAGAAGCGTCTTTTTAAAAGCCTGAGGTGCGAGCTGCGTCCCTGGCGCCTGCGCCGTGTGCTCCACGTGGATGCTATGTCCCACACACGGCGTTGCGCCTAAGCCATGCCCCTTCGCCATTGACACGCCCCCTTGTTTCAAATGAACAGCAGTCTGCAGCGCGCGCGGACGGACAGACGGCATTCGGATCTGCCAGAGCAGACCCGTAGAAGGGGAGGCTCTGTGATAGCCTGAACGTCAAAGAAAAAAGCAAGTATGACTAAATAGCTTGCCACAATTGGGGGGACACTCTCTTATGGAGTTCTTTATGGCAGGACAAAATCTAACTGACATGGCTATGTGGGGAATACTCCGTTTAGGCATGCAAAGCCGTAAGGTAAATCGACAAACGGAGCCGCCACCCCCCCCCCGGGAAGGGGGAGGGAGAGCGTACAAATTGTTGCTGTACCCCCAGCTCCTTAGTTCCCCCGGGGGGAGAGGAACATGCCAAACTTTGTTCAATTAAGAATCCCCCCTGGCTGCTGAGACCACACACATGCTGTTTTTAGCTGGACACTGCGCTGCCGAGAGAACGTACCAAGGTATGTGCATTTACTCCCTCTAGTGGAGACTTTAAGGCATACATTTTACTCATGGAAGAAAAAAAACATAGGTGGACTTTTTACAGTTCCTAGGCTTCTTCACTTACCTTATCCTAGCTGCAGGATACTGCTGTAACAGACAAATCCAAACTTCACCCATCACGGTGGGCTGCGTTAGCAAACCTTCAAGGACCGGGTCCCTTTATAGGGGTTCCACTCCCTTGGACCTGTATTAGCACCCCGCCAAGAAAAACTTTAGGTAATGTAGACATGACCAAAAAGTCCTGGGTCCCGGGGTCCAGCCTGCAAAGAGAGGCGTTACAGGCAAAACCTCGTGCTTCATATACAAGACCCGGGTACCATCCACCTTTGCCTCAGTGGCACTTTTGATGGATCCGGTCTTGGAGCTCTTCAGAGAACATCTTCACTCGTGGTAGTAGGAGGGGTTATAAAAGGGGGCGAACTTCCTGTATTGGGTATACCAGTGTCCATCACCTGAAGGTGCCTATATACCCACATAGTGATTACTATGGTGCTCTGTGTCCCATGATGTACGATAAAGAAACTAAAATTTTCCCAATTTTCAGCTTTCAGCGCTGACATGCTTTGAATGACAATTGCGCAGTCATACAACACTGTACCCATATGACATTTTGATCATTTTTTTTTTCCCACACAACTACAGGTTTCTTTTGGTGGTATTTGATCACTTCTGCGGTTTTTATTTTTTGCGCTATAAACAAAAAAGACTGACAATTTTGAAAAAAAACAATATTTTTTACTCTCTGCTATATCCTAATATTATTAAAAAAAAACAAACATTTTTCCTCAGTTTAGGCCGATATGTATTCTTCTACATATTTTTGGTTAAAAAAAAAAAAAAAAAATCGTAATAAGTGTATATTGATTGGTTTGCGCAAAAGTTATAGCACCTACAAAATGGGGGATAGATTTATGGCATTTCTTTTTACTGGTAATGGCGGCGATCTGCGATTTTTGTCAGGACTGCGATATTGCGGTGGACAGATCAGACAGTTTTGACACGGATTTGGAACCACATTTATACAGCATGTGACAATCTAAAGTGTAGCTCTAAATACAATAATATGACAGTCATAAACTGAAATAATAAATTGTGCCAAAACATATAAATGTGTGTTGTACTGTAAAATATGTAATGCAAAAGTCCAATGTTCACAGGTGTGAACAAGAGAATGTGAAAGTTTGAATATAAAAGGAACTACTAAAAAAACGCATCCATCTAATACGTGACTTGTGAGTCCTCAATAAAAATGGTGATGGTATAAACAATGTGTAACTGGCTGTGAAACCATTGAAACAAGGAAATCCTCTGTCAAAAAAAAGTATGAATGGGTACTCTTACCAGATAAGGTGGACCCACTTACCAGTGGTAGTGGGTCAATCAGGATTGTGTATGCCATATGCCTCAGGGTTAAGAGTTGGCAAAAAGAAGGTTACACCACATGGGATGTTCCCACTCGTTGGCAGTAGTGCTCCAGCCGAAGTTCCTGGATGTAAATGGCTCTCAAAAAAGCATGGAAGGTCCACCCAATAGGGGAGCTGTCTGGAGGTCAATGGTGTATACAATTAATCAAACCGAGGTGGAGATAGAAAAAAAAAAAAAAAAAATGGAGAAGCTCCATATGGTGCAGGTCAAAAATGGAGGTTTTATTTAAAAGTACAATACATCATGGCAGATGAGTACAAAAATACTGGTGATCACGAGTTAAAAAAAAAATTGTAAAAAACAATGTGGGGAGCAAGCGAAACTTCGCTTGCTCCCCACATTGCTTTTTACAACATTCGTTTAGTCCATTCGTTTTCTAAACTAATGGAATGTAACAAATTATTAAAAATAAATAATAAAAAACGTATTATTGTTTATTGTTAATTTGTTCCGTTCCATTTGTTTAGATGCGGCAGTCGTTATTTCAGATCATTCATAACCTCGGAAAATTTGTATTTGTTACGTTCAATAACAGCCAAATTTGAAAGGAAATTCCAATACCTACAATTTAATAGATAGTTATTCTTTCTTATTTTCAGATTTTTGAATTTACGAATTGCGATCATAAGGAATGACCTGAAAAACAAAAAAAAAAAATCCCCCCAAAAAAACGAATACGAACAAATTTTTTGGCAGTGCACATGTCTAATTAAGACAAGATGGGAGACAGATCTAGGTGTTTTGGATGATGAGGAATGGGGCAAAGCCTTAGACAACTGCAAGGCAGTAGCGCCTAAATTATCAGATCGTATCACTCAATTATATATATATATATATATATATATATATATATATATATATATATCATCATGCATATCTTACTCCCCCTTAAGCTAGCTCAATACAAAACAGGAGCAGAACACCAACTGTCCCATGTGCTCAACAGAAGTGGGTACGTTTTATCACTTAATATGGCAATGTCAGGTGATTCAGGGTTTCTGGTCTCAAATAATTCACTTTCTACATAAACTTTGTTTTCTGCTAGAAAAATTATAGCTAGGCAATGGATGAGGGCCAACCCGCATATCTTAGCAAAATGGATGCTTGACAAACAATACCCTTCCATATAAGAAGTTCCTATATATACACAGGGTATGCCTCTCCAAATATAATAAAATATGTCAGGCAGCCGAGACGTGTAGCTAATTCAGTTTTAACATTATAAACTACCACTTACCATAGATGCATAGTTTGATTTAAAGTGGTATTGTGAAGTATGAGATTACTACTCACTTTGTTGTAATGTACCTTGTTTTTGCCTGATTTATATGAGGGATGGTTTCAACCCCAACTTTCACTGTTTATTTTGTGTGTATATTTGTTACCTTGTACAATGTGTGCTATCTGTAATTCTACAATTGTGACTACCTTAATAAAAGTTATGGTTTTCGAAAGAAAGTCTCACGCATGTGGTATAGCCATATTCAGGACAAGTAGCAGAATGCATTTTGGAGTGCGTTTGCAAGTATGCCTATGCCTTGTGTGAGAAATAGCCTGTTAATATGACATTTTTGTGAAAAAAAAATTTTTTAAGTTATTAATTTTTCAAAGAATTGTGGGAAAAAAATTACAACTTCAAAAAACTTGCCATAAATGCAAGAGGAGAGATCTAGCGCACTAAAAGCTACAAGTCCCAAAAGATGACTAAGCTGATGAATGATAAAAACAAAACAGTCAAATGGAGGTGAGAGTCCAAAGTGCTAGCTTAGTGGCAGCCACTGTGGAAGAGCTAGAAGGTAGTCGGCAAGGAAAAATAAGAGAAGAAGCAGCGCAATCTAAGTGTAGCAGATGTAAACTTTAATGACAGGCCATTGTCACAGGCGGTGGGGCGTGGCACGCATTTGGAGCATGCATGCTCCTTCTTCAGAAGACATTAAAAACACGAGTACAGAAACACATCCGGAAGGGATCTGAAGGACATTTTTGTGGTGTGAATGGGCACTTAGATTTTTGAGGTCCAATAAAGTGGTTGTGCCTAAATTAATTGTCATGCTTAGTTCTCTTGATGTAATGTTTATACAGATTTCCTTTCTGGTGCAGGTAACATCATGGAGGGGCATTCACAAATTATACTATGCAGATTTTAATACAGTATATTAACACTTACTGTAAGTTTTGGTCAAACACACCCTTTTCTGTTCTAATTGTGTTTCTCTCTGGACCTACGCTCTATTGTCCACAAAAATAAAAAAAAAAATTCAAAAATCTGTCTCCAAGAACCAGTTTTTCTCTGTAGTTGTCACCTTTTACTTCTGTCTCCAGGGCATCTAGTACTGCCCTACCTCTAAAACGCTATCCTAAATTCCATTCATTGCCAACCTTCAGTTTAGTTTATTAAAAGTAATACATGCATATAGCTGTTGAACCACGTCAGCCCCGGAGGATTTGGCTGCTCAATGACCAGGCCATTTTTTGTGATATGGCACTGCATCGCTTTAACTGACAATTGTCATGCGACGATGTACCCAAACAAAATTGACGTCTTTTTTTTCCCCACAAATAGAGCTTTCTTTTGGTGGTATTTGAGATCACCTCTGCGGTTTTTATTTTTTGCGCTATAAACAAAAGAGCAACCATTTTGAAAAAAAAAACAAACACAAAAAAACCACAATAAGCGTATATTGATTGGTTTGCGCAAAAGTTATAGCGTCTACAAAATAGGGGATAGATTTATGGCATTGTTATTTTTTTAACTAGTAATGGCAGTGACAATGAGGAGGTAGCAAGCACCAGACCAGCCTTACAGATTAAAGCAACCATACACCAAGTGAATTCTGTATGGTTCCTGAAGATTTCTCATTCTTTGACAGCGCAAGGCCAACTTAACCATTTGCCAACCGGGCGATAGCCGAATGATGGCTACAGCCAGGTCAGCTTATTCTGGGAGGGCATACAGGGACGTCTTCCCAGAATTGCGCTTCACGCCTGCCCCATTGGGTGCGCACCCAGGAATGTCCGTGATCGCTGGGTCCTCTGGACCCAGTGCGTCACAGATCGGGGTAAAGAGCCAATGACCGCGGCCCTTTACCACGTGATCATTCCGTCCAATGACGGAGCAATCACTTGTCAACAAACCAGCGCATGTCCGGTTTAGCGCTCACTCCCCACTTCATGGTAGAGCGTGTGAGGAGGGAAAGGAGCCACTGCAGCAGTGCTGTGGGCTTTTCAGATCTGCACTCATCCGTGCCACATCAGTGCTCATTCTGATGGTGCTCCCTGCATGTTGAACCTCTGTATGTGACCAGGCTGTATAAAAGTCTCACACGTAGGGTATTGCCATACTCAAAAGGTGTAGGTGTAGAATGTATTTTGGGGTGTATTTACATGCTATGTGTTGGAAATATCTTATAAATTGTAAATAAAAATGCATTTTCATTTTCTTTCCACATTTTCCAAAAACTTGTGGAAAAAAAAAAAAGACGTTTCAAAGACTCATTATGCCCCCTAGGTTATGTGTTGGGGTGTTTGCTTTCCAAAATGGGGTCATTTTGTGGGCATTTGTCCTGGTGCTCTAGGGCCTTCAAAAGGTGTAATAGTCAATAAATTAAATGTGTAATTTATGCTCCTGGAACACCTGACGGTGCTCCCTATATGTTGGGCCTCTGTATGTGGCCAGGCTGTGAAAAAAGTCTCACATGTGGTAACACCATACTCAGGAGGAGCAGCAGAATGTGTTTTGGGGTTTAGTTGCAAGAATGCCTATTCCTTGTCAAAAGAAGTTTATTGAGTATACAATGTTATAAAGATACATAAAGATACATAAAGTAAGTTTACAAGGATCTATAAAGTAAGCTCATTGTTTTACAGTAGGGTTTATATAGGTAAATATCATGAAATTTCAAATATTAAACATTGGGTTCACGTAAACCTAAATTAAAGATATATATAATTTCCTTAGTTACTTTTGTAGGTATTTAAATGATTTATACCTACTATACATATTGTTTACAAGTAGAGTGTATATAAGTCAAATAAATTCTGATAATGAGCTTTAATCGTAAGGTGGAGAAAAGGAAAGAGAAAGAAGAAAAAGGGTTGAAAGGTAGAGGTATGGTCCACAAGGTTGTCCCGCTCGTCAGTTTATTATTCTTTTTAGTTCTCTTTGAAGCCTTAGAATGGGTGTCTCTGTAAGTCATTTAATCTGTTACCATGGCAACAGGACAGAGTCATTGAAATTTGACAGGAACTGTTGTTTTATCCAAGGATGCCAAAGTTTTTCAAATTTTGGAATTTGATTTTGATCGATGGCTACCATCTTAGCATGGGACATTGTATTATTAATTCTGTGAATTGTTTCTGCTAGTACCAATGTAGGAGATTTCCATGCCTTGGCCACTGTTTGTTTTGCAGCCGTTATTAGTTGGATCATAAGTTTGAATTGAGAGAGTGTTAACCATTCCGGTTTTAGATTAAGTAAAGTTAAATATGGATCTGGTTGTATTATTTTTTTAAATATTTTAGATGCAATCACGAAGACTTCCTTCCAGAAGGTTTGGATTACTGGGCACGTCCACCATATGTGTAAATATGTGCCTATTTCTGGGCATCCTCGAAAACAAAGAGCTGAGGTATTAGGTGAATATTTTGCCACTCTAGCGGGTACAAGGTACCAGCGAGTTAGGACTTTATAATTTGTCTCCAGTGCCAAGATGTTGGGTGAAGATGACTTAGATGTGAGCCATATATTAGACCAGTCCGTGTCTTCTAAAGTTCGTCCCAGGTCCTCCTCCCACCTCTGAACGTAAGAGGGTCTATTAAGATTTGCTACTCCATATAATTGATTATAAAGTGATGAAATTGTACCTTTAGCAAATGGATCTTTTGTACAGATTGATTCAAAAATGGATAATTGGGATAATGGTGTATCCCCCTTTAGGAATGGTGTATAGAAATTTTGGATTTGGAGATATCTAAATACCTCAGAGTTTGGTAGATCATATTTTTCTCTAAGCGATGGGAATGAAAGGAATGATTTAGATGCTATGAAGTCATTTAGTGTCTGAATGCCTGATGTTGTCCAAGCTTTAAAAGAATTTGGGTAGATCCATGCCGGATAAAAGGCCGGATTTCTGATAAAAGAAAGGAGAGGATTGTGTGGAGATTGTAACTGATATTTGGTTTTTAGTTTATCCCAGAGAGATAAGAAGTGTTTAGTTATGGGATTATGAATTTTAAAGCGGTCTTTAGGATCAAGCCATAATAAATTTGATATTAATAGAGGGTCATTTTCCGAAGCCTCTATAAATACCCATAATGGGATTTCCTGTTTTGCATGGTATTTGGACAGACTGGCCAAATGTGCTGCTCTGTAGTAGTTAGTAAAATTAGGGTATCCCAGGCCTCCTTTATTTTTGGGAAGATGTAGTGTGTGTATAGGTATACGTGGTTTAGAAGATCCCCATATAAACGAAGTTGCTCTTTTTTGTACTATTCTCAAAAAATAGGAAGGAATTGGAATAGGGAGGACTCTGAATAGATAAAGCAATTTGGGTAGAATAGTCATTTTGATTGCATTAATCTTCCCTATCCAGGATAAAGGAAGTTGCGACCATTGTTTTATTAGATTTGTGATCTGTCTTAATACAGGAGGATAATTGGTTGAGAATAAGTCAGAATGAGATGCTGTTAAATGAATTCCAAGATATGGGATTGATTTTTCTGCCCATGTGAATGGGAGTGCAGCCCTAGCCGGGATCAATTCCATGTTTGTGAGTGAAATATTAAGCACTAGGCATTTCTTAGGATTAATCATAAGGCCGGATAGGGCTGCAAATCCATCAAGAGCTGGTATTAAGTTAGGACCAGAGACCTGTGGTGATGATAGAAAAAGTAATATATCGTCTGCAAATATACATAATTTGTGTGTAATACCTCCTACTTCAATGCCAGTTATAGTTTGGTTTGTTCTGATGTATTGGGCCATGGGTTCGAGTATAAGGGCAAATAATAAGGGAGATAATGGGCAACCCTGTCGGGTACCTCTTTCGATATTAAAGGCTTCAGATTTGTATCCAGCATATTTTATATAGGATTTGGGTTTATTATATAATGCTTTGATCCATGTTAAAAAGTGGGGTCCAAAACCCCATTTTTGTAATGAATATTGCATATATTGCCAGGATACTGTGTGTGTCAAATGCCCTCTTAATATCGAGAGATAGAAAACATAAAGGGATTTTCCGTTTTTTAGCAATATGTGCCAATAACACTGCGTATATTATCGCCTGCCTGTCTATTTGGCATGAAGCCTACTTGATCTCTATGTATTAATTTTCCTATAATGCTATTGAGGCGTTTTGCTATTATTTTTGCTAATAATTTAATATCGAGGTTTAACAGAGAGATAGGCCGATAATTCACACAGGAAGTATCATCAGAAAGGGGTTTTGGGATCATACAAACAATTGCCATTAGTGTTTCTTGCCGAAAAGAATGTCCATCTAGAAGTTTGTTAAAAGTTTCAGTGAGAATGGGAGAGAGTATTTCTGAGAATGTTTTATAGTATAAAGCCGAGTAGCCGTCTGGGCCTGGTCTTTTGTTAAGTTTTAGGTCTTTTATGGCGTTAGCAACTTCATCTATAGTTATAGGCTCATCCAAACTGCTTTTTTGATTCTGAGATAACTCAGGTAAGGTTATTTTTGAGAAGAAGGATTCAGCTTCTGTAGGATTAAATTCATTGTTTGTCTTGTATAAAGTTGCGAGATGTGAGTGAAATTTATGGACTATTTTAACTGGATTACAAGTGTAAACATTTTTTGATAATTTCAAA